>NC_084657.1:16796769-16871769 GCF_019802595.1 Syngnathoides biaculeatus
AAGCACCCAAAAAAAAAAAAAAAGAAGCACAAATCATTTTAATATATCGGACTAGAACCTACTGCGCAATTTTAGCAGTGATCACGGCTGCCTGGAGACAACCCCAAATGCCAGCCTGTCTCAGCGTTTGTTGCAGGGTGCCACCCCCAAATGACACCCAATCCCAATGATCAATTACTGCTGTGCTGTGTAAGGCAGCATCCACAGCTTTACTCCAGCAAGAATTTGCCATTCTTTAGGTAGAATGAAAAACAGGAAGAAAACAAAATCCAGGACAATAAGGAAAGCTGTCAACTTCTTTAACCTCGTTGGGCCAGTGTAATTGCATAGACAAGGATTCAAATGAAAAAAGACTTGTTTCAGTGTGCGCACATTCACAGGCTGGAGAGAAAATAGATTTCTGACCGTGTGTTTAAGTCATAGAAATGCAGGTTTCCCATTTCATGCAGAGCAAACACACTGAGGGATTCTTGGTTGTTAGTCTGGAGATATTCTGTAAGTAAGGAAAACATATATTACACCTCAAATTTGCCTGAAGCAGATTCTAAACACTGACTATCAGGGCTAACAGGGCTTTCTCTGCTGGTATAAATTAACACTATGGGATGTACTGACCTACATATATATAACTTCTAATATCTGAGATGACACGCTGTGGCGACCCCGAAAGGGACAAGTCGAAAGAAACTTACTTACTTACTATTGTTTTTATTGTTTTTAGTGTTTCTCCTAGTTAAAATACTTCCAGTATGTGTATGTTTTCAGGCTCTATGTATCGCCCTGTCAATCTAATCTGCCCAAAGCCTTCACAATCAATAGTGCTGGATGTAACCTAAACTGCACAAGCAATGGGACTTTTTTTTTTTAACCAATCAGATTTGAAATGCCCCTTGCAGGGCCAGTTCATGAACTTTTTCAGCCCACTCATTGGTTGGCCAGAGGGAGATTTCTGACAGCAAACATTGACAGTTAAAACGTTTTTAGCGATCTGCACACAGTAATACGTTAAATTAACAGTATCTGCATCTCTGGTGAGTAGGCTATTTTATATTTTTTTGTTTTTGTCACGGTATTTGATAAAAATGTATTCTGAACTCCTCCAGAAGATATAGCATTACAGTATTTGATGCAGTTTTGTGGTATTGCAATACCTTTTCATATATTATTGATGGTTTCTATTATCACAATGTGTTGGTATTAAGAGGTGTATTACATTGATTAAGGATCTGCTTTAGGCTCAGGTACCACATATGAAGAACATAACCGCTAAAAGCATCATCTTAAATGAAATTTCTGAAACACACATTTATCGGAACCCTTAGTACTTGTCATGTATTTTGTGCTCTTACCTGTGGATGCAAAGTATGTAGAGATGACTCGGGGCATGTAGTTGGGGCTGACGGGGAGATTGTAGAGAGTGTCTGGAGTGATGTAGTCTTTATTAATCAGGTCCCAAGGCTGAATGTTTGGTGTTGTCATAAGTATGGGATTGAAGTCAATCAGGTCCGATGTGATGTCACAGCACTGCTCTGTTTCAAAACTCAGTTGCGTATGAGCCAGTAGGAGCAGCAGTAGTGATCGGCAGTAGCGGAATACTTGGAGACAATGCGGGATTCTTTCAACGGCTTGACGGTAAAAGTGCAATGTGTTCGCCACATCCAGAGGAACACACACAAGGAGCTGGGAGCGCTTCATTTCTGCATCTTAGTGACACACAAAACACAAAAACATGACTCCCATAATTGAAAACATGCATTTAGCTACAGTTGGTACTCTAACCTATGAGCTCAGTTTCTTCAGGCAGCGCGATCTTCACCACGGAGCTTGACGACTGGTGGGTAGGCCGAGGAACCCACCCACTGAACAGCTGGCACCCTGCATAACTCTTGTACGTAACCTAAAACATAAAAAGGCAAAAAGCACACACAGAATGTGTTCCTTTCAAAAGCGGTAGAATAATTTCCTGAATGATGATACGCAAATGTGCTACCTCTTTTCCAGTGGCCCAGCGAGTCTTGACATGATGTTTTTGTGGGACCTTTGACTCTCCGTGAGTGCGAATCCTTTCAAGGAGCTTCCTCTGGGCGAGGGCCAAGAGGGGAGTTACTGTCAAGGCGTATCGTTCTCTAGGATGACAGGCCACGTTCACATTTATTCTCTCTATTAGTTTCTTTATTCAGCTAAATAAAGGGTCAAACTACAAACACGTCTCCGTATGATGCACATTTGTCAAAAGAAAATGTGCAAATACAACATTTTGTTCGGCACATTTTCGACCTCTTGTGCTTAAAACCAGATCATTACATTCACATTTACCGGGTGTACGAGTTGAAAATTAAGGCAAAATGTGCCAGGCGTTCCCATTTGCCAGTGTCATGGAGCAGCTCCAGAGTGCGCAACACCAAATCGCGGACAAAACGCATGTCCACTTGGGTGCAGTCATCCAGTGGGGCAGAAAAACAGAGACTGAACTCTTGTTCCTCCTCAGTCACGCTGTTGTACAAATGCCACAGCTTAAGGTGATAACAAAAAGGCAGTTAAAACTGGATGACCTAAAAAGGAATATTGGATGGCAAACTGTATTTATTATTGTGTATGTGACTTACTCCCAGTCTGCTTAGCATGTCCATGATAAGATCTGTTGCAAGGACTAATAGAGGGCTGAAGGTGTTGTGCAACTCTTCTGATGTAACCAGGAAGGGAGGTTGAAGCTGAGAAGCTGTCTGCTCTAATGCAATAATTCTGTTGCTTTGTTCCCACACAGTGTGACAAACTTTCTGCAAATTTGTCCAGTGACCTCCACGGTGGGCTAATACCTGAAAAAAAGAAGAAAAACAAACAAACAAATGCATGACGGACCACCCAAAAAATATTGTACTACATTGTGTGAATGCAATTAGATTTATGTCAGAGGTGGGGAAAGTAATACCAGATATAACATGATTTGTTCTTGAGTCTGGCCAACAAAATATTTACATTGTCAAGTGTTATTTTGTTTGTTTGTTTGTTTTACCTCATAAACAAGTGACATGGCTGATGTGTCTATTTTAAAAATCAAATGTGCCCCTTGTGTATACTAACAAACCGTACCATGGCCCTGCGTAGATGTAAAGCAGCTTTCTCCAGTGAGTCCAACGGCAAGTTTGTCAGCAGCTCAGGCTTTTGAGGGTGGTGTTCTGCCTCCTCACAACTATCTTCACTGTCAGAACTATCCTCTACAAGAAAAAAAAGACAGAGGCAATGTTTTTTTTTTTTCCACTTTGTGTGTTTCAATGTGATCTTACGTACCATTTTTGTCACAGTCTTTGCTGGAAGCATCATCTGACAGATCAGAGTGTGACGAGTCTCTCTCTGAACTATCTTCGCATGTGGTGGCTTGTTGTTCTTGTATGTTCTTTTTTACAAGGACACCAGAGTTGGCCAGAAAGAAGATTGAGGGATTCAAGTGGCTGTATCTGAAACATACAGAACATAATTCTGTTTGTACCTGCAGGATGCAATGAGATACATACAATACAAGAGCTACATAAAATAATCCATCCATTTTCTGTGCCGCTTATCCTCACAACGGTCGCGGAAGTGCTGGAGCCCATCTCAGTTGTCAACGGGCAGGAGGCAGGGCGTACCCTGAACTGGTCGCCAACCAATTACAGGGCACATGGAGAGAGACAGCAGTCGCGTTCACAATCACACCTAGGAGCAATTTAGGGGGTTCAATTAATGTTGCATGTTTTTGGGATGTGGGAGGAAACCGAGGTGCCCAGAGAAAACCCACTCAAGCACAGAGAGAACATGCAAACTCCACACAGGCAGGGCCGGGATTGAACCCGGGTCCTCAGAACTGTGAGGCCGACGCTTCACAGCTGCTCCACCGTGCCGCCACATAACATAATAAGCATTTATAAAAATATACTACAACACATGTAGAGTTGTAGACAACCACAATGTATAACTCATCCTCTGCACTGTTTCATATATTGGAATGCCATTCCATTGATGAAAGCACAATTAGAGAGTCATTTGCTTTAGCTTGTGGGGAAGTCAGTAAAATATATATGAAGCATGTGAAATATAATAATAGTCATCTTTGTCATTGTTACAGAGATACTGAGCTTTTAACCACTCTCACATGGTTAGCAATATATGGTAACGGGAAGTAAGTGGTGCTTGTATGAGGTATATGTGTGAACCTTGATTGCAGGGATCCTTCATGCAATTGGTGAAGCTCCTTTTCGAACAATGCAAGATGTGCCTGAGCGATGCTGAAATTGATCTGAGACCGCCACACTCTTTCCTCGGAGCACCTCCTTCTTAGCTGAAGCCTCCTTGAGTGCCGTTCCACAACATTATTCATTGAAGTCATCAGACGGTCTACAGCCTTCAACTCCCTAAAGAGAGAAATAAAGTGAGCACTCCATCGAGATTACCGGTATATCGACACAATTACACATCTCACACACACTTACTGTACAGTTGAAGCAAGACGTTTACATAGAAGTCAAATCAGGTTAATCGGGATCACCAAAATTAAATAATTGTGTTGAATGGTACAAAAATGAGAGAGGATTTCTTTGAAATTTTTTTATTATTTTCTCCAAGAATAAAAGTTTAGCATCAAGTTGTGGGGCTGTTTTGCTGCACCAGGAACTGGAGCTCTTCATAAAATAGACGGTATCATGAAGAAAGAACACTACATGAAGAAATCAAGGCAACATCTCAAGACACCAGTCAGGAAGTTAAATAAAATAAACTAAAAATAAAGGATACTGCCAAAATCTATGTATGTAAATGTTTGACCTCGAAGAAAATGTAAAATTCTCTAAGAAATTCTTTCTCTTAATATTGTGGCATTTAACAAAATTAAATAATTTTGGTGATCCAGACTGACCAAAAACAGGATAGGTTTAGTATGATTTGACTTCAGACAGTGACACAAGACTGAAATGTTTTGCACAGTATGTGTATACCTCAAACTTGGACTGTACTGTATATGTATATACTGTTGTCTACCTGACAGTTCTTGCTGTCAGAAGTGCACCGCGTCTAAGTTTCTTCCGTTTCTTCTGAGACTTTTTTGTTGTCTTCTGCAATAAAATATTTTTTTTATACACAGACAGGTCCATAAATGTTGGGAGAGCAACACAATTCTCATCTTTTTGGCTCTTAATACCACTACGATGGATTTTCAATGGAACAAACATCATATTCTTTAACTGCTTCAGTTTGAGGGTATTGACATCTAAATCAGGTGAACAATGTAGGACTCACAACCGTTTGTAAACGTGCCTCACATTTTTTTCAGGTACCACAATTAAGGGGACAATTGGCTGCTCAGCTGTCCCATGGCCAGGCGGGCATTTATGGCTGCCAGTGGCTCCAGGGCCTCTGGTAGAGTACCTGAAGGACTTGAAGGAAAACATCGCCCGGGTGGACCATTATGCATGGCACAATGTATTCCCATTCTGTAGCCATGTGTACTTTTACCTGTGATGATTGACCTTCTGTAGCAGTGGATTTATTAGTTTCTTTATCACGCGGCGTGTTTCTCTCCAAACATTTGGCAGACATAATCATTTCGTCATCTCTCCTGGCAAAGACAGAACCATTTTCAAATTGTTATTTAATGAACAAAATAGGTAAAATCTTTATAATGTATATCTGGTTTAAAGTCAGGACAGCAATCGAAAATAATAGATTTTGGTAAAACTATGGTTTGGATTCAGTCATGCCTGGCAAGAAATCCAAATATGGTTTGACCCCATTGCAGCACAAGATCTAGGTGTCCTTCTTCCAAGGCTCTCTGAAGTAGTAATGCTGAAATTTCCATGAAATGTGAATGGTTGCCAAGCTGCATCACTATAAAAAACACAAACCACACGTGGCCGAATTCAGGAATTGTCGATTTTAAACAGAATATACTGTAATGCTTACTTACTACTTACTGATTCGATAAGCATGTTGTAGCTTGCTAGTGAAGATCCGCTCACGCAGCGTGGCAGCATCCTCAGAACCGCTCAGTGAGGGGGAACTCTCTGTGAAACCATGCATAGTGGACATTTATGAATATCAATATGAATGTTCCTGGGACATGCTGTGCTACGCGATGATGTTTTTTCATTTTGTTTATTTATTTTAGATGGGAATGAAATCATTTTCTTGAGCAAACCATTTGTGCATATTACAAAGTGGCAATATAATGAATAATGCAAAATGAATTAAAAAACGCTGTGGGATTAATTCTTCATTATTTTCTTTTATTAGTTTTCTTGAATTACTTCTCTTCGTTCCTGAATGAACGTTACTAGTGTTGAAATTGGAATTGAAAGGTTGTTGGAACCGTCAGATGTTCTATGATGGCATCAATTTGAGTAGAACAAATTAGAGCATTGGATTATTATTATTATTTCCCAGGGAAAAAACTGTTATGAAACACAAACACTTTGATCGTTCAACTTTAATGCTCTTATTTGAATATCGGTTTTTTTTACCTTTGACTTTGTTGGGATCTGCATCAACCATGATGACCTCCTTGAACTTCCCATACAGTACCTTCAGTTGAACATATTTTTTCATTTCTTCCTTTGCAGCAGCAGGATCCTCTATCTTTGACTAACAACAATAACAGAGTAAAATACAAAGAATGGAAGCTTCAGTGAATGTTGCAAGTAATTACTTGACTGTAAGTTTGAAATACTAAGAGCCCCATCCCCCTAAAAAAAAGAACATTCATCTTTACCGACACACGTTTGCGAGCAAGTCTACTGAACCGCTCTTGGGCTTCAAAGACGTCTTGGAGAAGAGCACAACCACAGTCTACCACCACAGAGGCCTTCTGATGCTCTTTCAGTCCACGCCATGCCTGGCCATAGAAGATAGTTGCTGACAAAACTAGACTCTAAAACCCCAAGTTACAGCTTCATTATCCAGAACTCAACATTGTTTGCATTTCCAGTAGTTTCTTGATGATGCCGGAGCGGAGGACCATTATTTATTGACAGGGGCTGAGACACATGCATACCCACCTTGGAGAGATAGTTGGTGATACAGGCAATCATGTGCATAAGACTTTCCACTGTTTTTCTGGGCCATTTTTGTTTGAGATGAGCTTCGTTCTCTTTCAGTACATTTAAGCATTTGGACAATAACTGAAAAGTGTAACACAATAAGAATTTGGTTTAAATATTACTGGGAAGGATGGAGAGTCTCAGTGATTTTTACCTTTATTGCTGGATCGCAAAGAATCTGATGGAAAATGAATGGAAGCAAAAGGCCATAACAGCTTCCGACAGCTTGAACAGCAGAACTGCTGTCATTTAGCCACATAGCCAAGTCCATGGCTACCAACAATCGTTCACATTCAGCTAGTCTGGCTTCCTGTGTACATCAAACAGGCAAATATTGAGTATTTAAACCCATGGGCGGTGCAGAGAAGATTGCATTTCCTCAAACAAATAACTGCTTTTACTGCTAAAACAGATTTGATTTCTTGCGCTGAAGTGAATGACCCGGGCAAAAAAAATATACACACCTGTTTCCAGACAAAGAGTCCACAAATGCTGCCTGAGTCGCAGAGGAGTGACTGCTGCCGAATGTTGATATCTGTCTCAATGAAGATGGATGTGAGGAAGAGCTGACACAGGAGTGGAGACGAGCATTGCAGATACTTCATATGCAGTCTTTAATGAGAATAGAGAAGAATGAGATGAACAAAGAACAAACTTTAGATAGTAGTTATGAGCTCCTCACGCTGTTGAAGAAAGTCTATCCTGTGTTCTGTCAGGCCCACTCCCAGGAAGGGTAAAATGGCTCCATAATTCCTTGCAGGCTCTCTTTGCAAAGTCAAACTGCTTGGTTTGAAATGCTATCTGAGAAAACACACACACACAAAAAAAACATTACTTTCATCATTTCATGAGAAGACAATGTGACAGCACAGTATTTAAATGTATGGAGATCCTCATGAAAGCAAAGTGTACCTGTGCTATGTGAGCCCACGAGGAAAGCAATGACTGCGGCATGGAGGTCATCAGTGGGAAGGTCGAGGCGCCAATGGCATTGCCCAGTAACCTTCCTTGGCAGTTGTATGCCGCTAGGGCAAAAACATACTTCTGGTTCGGTTCCAGCCTCTCCACCTTCAGCTGCCACTCACCACATATTGCTGGTACCTGAAAACAATTTGTATTGTTAGCATGGGAACATATCAAGTCTTAGATCACACCATTTTGAATAAATCCACACCAAATTTCCAGTTCCTGCCAGGCTGCAGTCTCCGAGGCGGACTTTCAGGTCGATACCCTCAGCTGGGCGTCCACACAGTTGGTACCAGCACACCTTGTTCGATGTAGGAAGGAAATAACTTGAGATCCATGTGTTACTGATGTGCTCGATAACTTCACAAAAAAATGAAGATGAGACCTACTTGTTCTTCCATGTGGTACGGGGCAGGAGCGAAGGTTAAGGAGCGGTTAGTGCGGGAGATTAGGACGGGACGAGGTGGAGGGATTTCCTTTTCCTCCTTCATTACTTTGCTTTTATTTTCAAGTGCAAACTTTGGGTTGTTGGCAATGTACAGTTTTCTCTCTTCTGTTGCTGCCTTCTCGGTTAAAACACAGGCTTCCTGGTGAACATGATAAAAATTTGATATTATTGTAAATACGTATCTGGATGCAGAGTGAAATGAATCCTTATTATTATTACTGTAAATTATATACAGGATTTCAAAAAGTTAACAATGTCCACGTGGAATTTCTGTTTTGGAACCTACAATGCACTTCAACCTTTGCAGGTGAATTTAACTTTTTCTTAACTTTTACATGGACATGTCCAAGTGTTCAATACATCACGATTTTTCCACACAACTTTTCATCTTAGGGTCGGGTTTGATCATTGAATCAACCAATGAATTTCAAAGGATTTCCACTTCTGCGCCTTTGTGTGACTGTTCCAGTCGCTCTGATTCTTGCGTTCGCTGATAATGCTCTGTGACACTCAGCTCAGTTGCCATTTCCGAGAGGATCCTGTTTGATATATCGCAGTGCTCAGGTACAGCTTGTTGATCAATTGTTAGTTGCTGTATTGGTTTTATGAAAACAAAACAGCATCACAAGGAGGGCTGTTCAATTACTGAATATATGTAAATCAAGACATTTATTCAGCTCCTTCTTAGAGAACGGCAAGTTTTGCAACAATACACAAAAACACACCATAACTACAGAAGCATTGAACGCGTGCATTTAAAACTTTATAGAAGTTATAATGAAGCAAACGTGCAAAGGTTATAGTGACTTTTATGTTTGTACTGAAATTTCACCCAAAAGCCGAATATGAAAATAAAATATATATTTTCTGAGAGTATTCCGGAAACCTTTTTTGCATACAACCTCTAGTAGACTCCTGGTCACACTGCAGTCATTTGACGTCCTTCCATCATACAAAAGCAAGGCCTTCTGGATCAGAAAAAGTGCTTTGGACACTTTGTTCTTCTTGATCTTGTCCAAGAGATCAGATTCCGTCACTGGAAAGATTAAACGCTATTAGCATCTCCACATATTTTAGTTATTTAGCAATGTAGCATAAGGGGCTTACCTGCACTTAATTGCATTAACTTGAGAGATGCCCGATGGTGGATGATGTCCAGTTCAAGAAGAATGTCGATCGCAAGCATAGCTGTATGTGTAGACTGATTGGATCGATCCTTTTTAACATCTGATTCTATTTCTTCCTTTTGCTTCTCTGTGATTTCATTCTCTCCGTTTCCATCTTGCCTCTTCAGAAAGTACGAGAGGAAATTCACAGCACCCAAATACAAAGATAAGAGCCTTCGTAAAAGTAAAAAAAAAAAAACATAAAATGAATACAGAAATCTCATACGGTAGTATGTACCAGCAAATAAGTAATGTCAGGGGGTGCTGAGCCATCTTGGGGCATCAGCGTGACCACTCGCTTGACCAGAGCCTCAAAACCTTTTTCAATGACCATGCAGACTTTCTGAAGAAGTTCTGTACGTGACCCCTGCAAACACACAAAAATCCGCAGCAGTTTATGCACTGGTGCCTCGAGCTACAGGTGACCCAACTTACAAGTGTTGGAGATTCTGACGATTTATTTTGCTCTAACTTTCAAGCGCCAACTTGAGATACGAGCGATGTATAGTGGTCAGTGAGTTCAATTGAACTCACTTCATAATAAGAAGCACCCTGTCAAATATTGACGAATTCATCAAAGAAGAAGCTTCAACAGTTTGATGCCAAGTGCGTAAAAAAACTGTGCCAAACAAATATGAGCGTCCATCTGAGATGTCACGCTGTGGCGAACCTAACGGGACAAGCCAAAAGAAACTTTACACAATGAAAAATAACTAATATAACAGCATTTAACTGAGCCAATTACAGTAATAGAAGAATAAGTATTAGTCTCTATTACTGAAATTTGTCTGTATGATTCTATTATACTTTTTGCCTAAAATGACTAAAACTTCATCCAAAAAAGCAACACAAAAAGCTCAGCTGAAATGTTGCAGCATTCATTTTTAACTTCATAGTGGTCAGAATTTGATAAGCATTGTTCTGGAACTGGAGTGGATTAATTAATTGCATTTCCATTCATTTCAAAGGGAAACATGACCTCAGTGTGCAAAGGTTTCAGTTTGAGAATGAGTTCACAGAACAGATTAAATTCGTATTCCTAGGTTCTTATCTATTTTGAACTATAGATTTTTTTTTAATTGCTATGTAATATTCAATTCACATACCTTAAGCAGAGTGAAGCAATATTTCTTTTCACTACTAGCTTTGACTTTAGGTGGAACTATGGCAAACAAATACAAGTTTGAGAAGTTAAATGCAATAATGAATGTATAAAGGCAACATGATTTAGAACAAGAAAAGTGTGATCACTATGCTTACTCCGATCAGCTGCACTCTCCAGCAATAAAACCAAGCTGTGGATCATCTCTGCTGTCTTTATGCAGTCAACCGTTGCCAGGTCACAGGCAAAGGCCACCTCACACTGCATGGATAGGCACCACGCCCACTGCATTGGCAAAGGGAGAAATAGCTAGCTGCATGCATCAAGTAAAAATATATCAAACAGCAACGGTTTATAAACACCGTTGCAGTTCATGTTTTACCTTGTCGTGGTCCTGTGTGAATTCTGGATTATTCATCTGATCCATCAGCATCGCCAGCTTCAGCTTTCCCCACAGAAAGAGCAAAACATCCCAAACTAGCTCTATATCCGGCTGCGCCTCCTATAAAACAACACATCCGCATTTCATGCTCTTTGTCTGAAGCCTTTCAAATCCTACATCCTACACATATATACAACACATCAGGCTCATCTCCACAATCAACAGCTGAATGTCATGTTTTTTTAGAAGATGCCAAAAACAAAACATTAATATGATGTAATATAAACATTGATATAATGTAATCTAAACTTACAGGAACAGAATCACAAACTGCCTTGTGCAGAGTCTCTGTCAGGCCAATGATGCAATCTAGCGGCCCCCTGTACCGGTCTGTCAAAAACATTGATGAACAAGACCATGTTGTGGTTTGAATCCAACTCAATCATCAGAAATGAGTTTGCTAGAAAACCATGATTTGGTCAGAAAACCCAAACTCCCAAAAGGGCCGGGGGGTGCCCCAAAAACAACTCAGGTAATGCGCTACAGTAGGGCAATAATATTGAACGTATTGCTGGGATAAGGCATAACACAAATGTGTAAACAAAAAAAAGATTGTCATACATAAACCTATATTTCATTTTAAAGCCTCGAACGTGTGGACAGAAATCTGACACATTTTTCAGGACACTTGCCTTAACCAAAAAAAAAAAAAAAAGATGCAAATAGAAGCAATTTCGTGAAATGGTCCATAATTTTTTTGCTCATTAAAGGTTGGAAATACTGTACTAGTAATAGTTTCTACTACCAAAGTCGTCTCTCAGCCGCCTTCTATGGGAGGATTTCAGTGTGCTGAAACCATTGATCAAGCCGAGCTCAAATTCTGCCTTCCTGAATGCAGGCCCTTCCACAACCTGACAGACACAGACAGCATCCTTTAAGAAGACTTTGATAACGTGAATTTCCTCTACTTTTCTATTAAACAGGACAAGCAAACAAGAACTCACAGTCAAAATCTGCAGCATCAATCGCGAATGTTCCGCGAAAGCGTCCGGTTGCTTGTACTGAATCATCAATTTGATAAACCTGACGGCGGTAGTGACAGGCACCTTGTGTTCTCCTGCAGCAAGGTGACACATCACATCACATTCAAGAAACTCATCATAGGGTGTTGAAAGTGAATGACAATGGACAAAAAAAAAGACATAAATTTGACAATAAATTTACCTGCAACAGCTAATTCCATCAGAGTTGATGTTTTGGACAGTGCACTGAGCGGTACGGAAGACTGTTCTTGACGTTTCTGATCACTGGTCGTAGCCACTCCTTGACAAAACGTAAATTCCCGTTATATGACCACCAACATTTTCTCTTGATGACTTGTGATTTAAATTGTTAGTTCTACTGACCAGATAATATACTGATACCAGAGGCGAAGAGCTCTAGGACCACCTCCTGCAGCTCCAGCTCTTCCGGCAGCCTTGCCTGCAGCGGGCGCATGGAGCTGTCCCAAAGTGCTTCACAGATGCCCAAGAATTGTGCCGCACTGCTGTCAAAGAGGCCCATCAGCATTCGCTCTGTGGCATTACGAGGCCACGGTATCTACAGAACATTTAGATCATTGTAGGTCGGAGTGCCTAACAGTAACAAACCTAAGACAATTAAATGTCTTTGTTGCCCTATTCGGCAAATGGTGACACGAACAAGACAAAAACTGTAAAAACAATCAGGACTATTTATTGACAACAACTACATCAGAAATTATGCTTGCAAACTTTGAGGACTTTTCAAAGTTGGAATCTTTGAATGGGAACTAATGGGAGTTTATGTGAAGACACAAAAATGAAGATCGTCTTTTTATAGGTGGACTACCAAATTTACTGTCAACTTTCATAAAATGGTTCACCCCTTTGCAAACCAAGAAACAATATAAATTTTAAACTCAAACACACAAATTAGTCTCTTTGCTGAATGTTGCTTTAAAATCACATCAGCAGCATCCACAGAGTAGTGTTTTTTAAAAGCTTTCTTTACATTTGGAAAGTCCTTTAGAGTGGTTTTGCTCTTGATTGTAATCATGTGTTTGGGTTTTCTCCTGGTCTCAAACACAGCCCGCTTGAACATCATGGCAGCCAGCTGGAAGAAAAAACATTTTTGCTTAAAATGGTTTCCACTTTACTGCAAACAATAATTTTGAGTCCGGAAGGAAAACAAAAGGTAGTGGTTAAAATGACAAAAAGATATGCAACAAAATGTGCCTTTCATCCTTTAAATGCCTGCTGATATTAAAGTATATTATTGTAGCAAAGTAGTATGACATTACAGTCTTTAAAAAAAAAATAGTCTAATGCCTTGATGGAGGCTTCTCTGAAGGCCATTTGAGTCTCTTTGTTTGAAGGACCACTATTCTCCTTATCCTTCTCTTGCTCTGCAAGGTCATTGATTTTTCCAAGTGCTCTCCGGGCAAATTCCTATAAGCATTTAAAAACATGGGAGTGGAAAATTTTAAGAATTACTCTTGATAGACATTCCTTTTTACTTAATTTCAACACTGATGAAGATAGTTGAGGCTTAAGGTCAGGTTGGTCCTGAGTTCTCATTTAAGTGTCTGAACAGAATGACAAGTAGGTTTCACCTCTGCCTGTAGAGAAGCTTGGTTGTCATAGTAACAGTGACAGACAGCACAGTAGAGTCTCACAAGCCATGGCAGATGTTTAACAGTCATGACAGGCATGGTTGACTCCAAAGACAGGGTCGCCCATAGAAGGTACTCCAATGCCTTGAAGGGTTCACAAAAGGAAAACAAGGAGTAAAACGGATTTCCAATTATATTACAACATGACGTTTGAGGTGAAATGTGAGTTTTATGGGTTCGACACATCTCAACCTGCATACCTTTGCACTATGATTCAACGCCATCAGGTAGCTACACATTTTGAAGATATGCAACGTGCCTGTAAAAGGCGAGTATGGAAGAAAAAAAATAATTTTGAAATAATGTGGCGCACCAAAAGAACATGCTGGACAAAAATCAAAATTGAAATAATTCACCATTATAAATAATCCAGCAGAGGTGCTTGTTCTGCTGAAAAGCCTGCATCATTATCCTGATGAAGTTCAGCACATGCAGCAGTTTCGAAAGCCCCTTCTGGCTGAGGACCATGGGCCTTTTCTCCAACTCAAATATACACAGCGCACAGCCCAGCATTGAACGGACCTACCGGCACACACACAGACCAGGACACACAAAAAAAGTAATACAATTAACAGAAATGACTTTGCATGACTCCCTTTGTAGTGGCAAGGAAGAAAAACGAACAAAATACAACAAAAAAATACCTTCATGATAAAGACATCTTGGTCTGTGTCAAAACCATCTGGAAAAAAGCACTTGACAAAGTGGTCAACATCTGTGATGTCGGTTATACTAGTTGAGCAAAACTGAAGCAGGTGCAGACTGTAGCCTTGCGACAAAGCCGTCTGGTACAACTGCCCAAACAAGAGACATACATTTAAGAAAACATGTAAACAAACGAACCCCCTCAATACAGACAATTTGACACTTACCTTCAATCCAGTGAGAAAATCTCCAATCTGTAACATGCGCTCCTGGTACAATTTAAAAGGCAGACGAGGTTTGAAGTTTCTCCAGATCTCAGCCAGCAGTGTAATCCTTCCAAAGTTATTTCAAACAAAACATTCAACAACATGATAACAGTGCTAACAGGGCACCTCATGATCACGGTTTCACTCCCTAATTGGGGAGTAAATAATTAGATCATTTAAATACAAAATGATTGTGATTGTCATCCATAACAGTACGAAAATGTATGAGTACATTAGTTGTTTTTTTGGGGGGGGAAACTACTATGATTACACTTTCAGTTTTTTTCCAGATGTGACCTCAGAGCACCACCTTGCTGTGCTGTATTAGTTTGTCGGCGATTGTGAAAAGGTTAATCTCATACTCTCACTCTCCTCGTACACAAATTGTGCACATTGGACGGTGGGCAACCGAAAAGGTCACTGGTCCAAATACCCGCCTGGGCGCAGGTCATCATCGTGTTCTGGGCAAGACAAAGAGACTGCCGACAAATGAATGTGGTTAGATGTTTGGTGGTGGTTGAAGGGGCGTAGCTGTATCATCAGACTGCCCCAGGGCAGCTGTAGCTACACTAATATCTTACCACTACCATGGTGAACTGGAGAGTGA
The DNA here is from genome assembly GCF_019802595.1 of Syngnathoides biaculeatus. Lineage (NCBI taxonomy): Eukaryota > Metazoa > Chordata > Actinopteri > Syngnathiformes > Syngnathidae > Syngnathoides > Syngnathoides biaculeatus. The sequence goes on from NC_084657.1 coordinate 16,812,108, forward strand.
ATGAATAATGCATGAAATTTAAAGCGCGAGTGTCTAGAAAAGCGCTACATGAGTATAATGCATGTTTATTTTTATTATTTGTAATGTGGTCAACATGGTAACATGTCTTCCACATTTTTCATGTTTACATTTCGTCATCCTCAGTTGTCATTAACTAAGCAGTTAATCTACCTCCTGTTAAAAATATATTTAGTTATATTACGTTGAGAAAGTAATTGAAATATTTACACAACTAATACATTTTCAGGGTTACTTGTAATTGTAATCAACTACATATCCAAAATAATTTTCCAATTTTGCTTGTAACCATACAATCCATAGGTTCAGAAAAAGGATGCATGATGAAAATTGTGTTTCGTGTATTGGGATTGTACATCAGCTAAAATAAATCCTCAAGCCGAATACTTCAAATTTCTCCCTTTACAAGACTCAGGAGTCGTTGATATTACTCATAGATACCAATACAAGCAAAACATTTGTTTGTTTAAACTATTTATAACTTAGTTTCGAATAAGTAAGAAATTAAAATCAAGAAAAAAAAAAGTTCCATTTTAGTTATGTGATTTTTTTTTTCCTGTTACCAAACTAGCTAACTTACCCTTTAAAATAAGAGACGTTGTCCTGGAAGGTGGACGACGCCACTCGTTTCATCACGGTCATAAACGAGTTAATGTCTCGCTCAAAAGAGACAATGACCGGGTTTCTTTTGTCAACTTTGCCGTAATAGGTCGCTGGTAAATCCATCGAGGCCATAATAGTAATCTTGAACAGCCAACGAGTGCGAGACGAGACGTTTCACCATGGTAACAAGTGCGACGCTAAATAAACCAGACACTTGAAAGTGATGCGTTCAAGTTATCGGGGAATGTCGGAATTTTTACATTTCCAATTTCCCAATTGCTTCTGTGGAGATAAAACGACATTAATCCAGTAGAGTATGATGAATACAGTGCGTGTATTTATTTTGTTTGGTCACACACGTCTCCTTAGGTCCCTTTAGGACCCTTTTAAAGGATTGTAGATATGTGAACCTTTGCTCTTGAACAATGACATGGAGGTTGGTGGAAGCCATGACCCCCACTACATATTTCAAATGTCACATTTTAGGAAACTAACCAATTGACAGATTTGTAGTGATTTATGTATGCATTTATTTACATTTGGATGTTTGAGCTAAACTAAAACCACATTTGGATAAAACTGACATTTCACATACACTAAAATCCCCCTTTGCTTTGTTTTCAAGTTTTGAATATTTCTGTTCAATAGTTCCCACTTAAATTTGCATACTTTTGATGAATTTGTTCGTTATGTTCCCACACATATACGCATTTAAGTATATTTACACATTATAATATGCAGTTGGAGTCACTGATGGTGACTTTGTTGCCTTTGGTGCGGGCAGCATGGGATCGATTCCCGCTCAGTGATGGTGTCGATATCTGCCCTGTGACTGACTGGGAACCAGTTCCGGGTGTAGTCTGCCTTTCGCGCGAAACTAGCTGGTATAGGCTCCAACTTTCCTGCAACCCTTTTGAAGTTAAGCGGCTTGTATGATGACATAATATGCACTTGAAATTCAAGTTTTTGGCAACAGTTCAGCTCAGGAATATAATATCAAAACAATATGAAAAAAAGTGGTGTGAAAACAGAGGTTACAGTGGACAACTGGTAAAAACATTAGCCTCACAGTTCAGAGAACTGTTGTTCAAATCGGACCTTGCCTGTGTGTAGTTTGCATGTTCTGTGGCTGTCTGGTTTTTCTCCAGGTACTCGTTTCCTTGCATATTCCCAAAAAAACCGTATATAGTGCCCTGGCTGGCAACCAGTTGTGGGTGTACCTCATCCCTCACCCAGAATCATAAAGTTTAAAAAACCAGGGCTGGAATTGCATCTGGGGACAGAAAACCTTTGTTGTGCTGCTCCAATGTCATTGACAAGGAATGGATAAGACAATTATATCCTTACCAAAAATGCAATACACAAGTCAAATGCTGATGGCCTAACATCTGTCCCAGTGTTACATAAAAATCAAACGTGAAAAAGAAAGTGTACTTTTGGAACAATCTGAATTTATAATCTTCGGTAAGCTATATTGTATTCACTGACACATTAATATTAGTATATTTGGTACATACACAATGTAAATTTCGTCTTAGAATTGAACCACACTTTTAAAAAATTTTTGTTTTTCCTCTCAACAAGAAGTGCATTAAAATGTTTCATAATGCAATATATATCTAGTGATCAAGAACGGAATTGCATATTGAGAAAAATGTGTATCGGGAACTTCATATTTGACATCTGAGCTCACAGCAAAATGATACACGCTTTAGCCTTCACCTAATGCAGTGCCATACAAAGTCATCATTTCCCATTCAAGCCGCACATTCACTTTGCTCGCAGGCCTAAAGCTTCTGGCACTCGCAGGCCAGCAGGCTAATGCTCTGGCAGCTCGTCCTCATACCAACACGTGCACAGAGATCCAGACCGGGGCATTTCCTGGGTAGAGAAACATGGGCAGCATCAGCAGTATTCTCAGCCAATCTTAACTCATGACCGGGCAGAAGGGAGCGGCAGAGAGATGCTGAGAGGGAGAGAGAGACAGCCAGCCTCCATTGGGAAGAAGAAACAATGAGGCCAATGGTGGGACAAACAGTTGACATCATTGTTCCAGAAAGATCAGCCTGTTGGCAGGGTCACCGTGCAAGTGGGCTGTCATGGCGGGGTGCAGGGGGGAGTGCGGCGGACATAGTCGCTCAGGGTGGGCTGGGAGGGGGAACGCGCTATAAATGCAACGCAGGAAAGCACAGCGAGCACCCATCTGAGACCAAGTATCGCCCTCAGACACGCCAACGCTGTTTCATCTTCTCCGGATACTCACCATGGATATCCCCATTCAGTACCCCTGGTACCGCCGGGCCTTCCCATACCGACGTACTGACCTGTCCTTTGTCGAGTCTCTCACCGACTGGCCTCTCATCTGGCCTTTCCCCTGGTCCTTTGCTTGGATGCGCCCCAGTTTCATGCGCTGGTTAAACTGGCCAGAAAATGGACACAGTGAGGTAAAGTGCCCAATGATTATTCGCTTTTAAGGTAGTAACAGTAGTCGTAGAAATGCAGGGTTCTCAGTTGTCTTCCTAACAAGTGTCTAACCTACAGATGTCCGTGGAAAAGGATCGCTATGTGATTTATCTGGATGTGAAGCATTTCTCACCGGAGGAGCTCAACGTCAACGTCGGTGACGAGTTCATCACAATACATGCCAAGCATGACGAAAGACAGGTTAGTGAAATGATCAGAACTCCACAGAAAATGGCACAAGTCCATATGGGTGACTGTTTATCTTCCCCACTTTTCAGGACGACCACGGCTATGTGTCCAGGGAGTTTGTGCGAAAATACAGGCTGCCCACCGGGGTGTCGTGCGCTGATATCACCTCCAGCTTGTCGTTCGACGGCGTGCTGACAATCACTGCACCCAGGTCTTCACCCGGTCCCGAGCGTAACATCCCAATATCCTGTGACGATGGAACACCCAAGCAGAAAATGTAGAGCAGAGTCAGGGAGGCCTCTGATGCAGTTTCACTACTAATATTCACGACTAAATTCTGCATGTGTTTGTATTTAACCTGTGTTGTGAGCAGTTGAGTGCGTGTATAGATGGGCCAGCCATGTCTAGAGTCCTGCAAAGAGCCTTCTAATAAACCAGTATCTAACTTACTACTATTGTCATACCTGCAAGACAATTGTGCTTTAAACCACTGATTGACACCTAAAGCCAGGAGTTAGGTTAGAGGACAATTTCCGAACAGAAATTATGAACAAACCAAATATCCTGTCCACCTTGAATGTAAAAGTGCTCTTATTTTCAATTTGACTTCAAATTTAAAACTGTAACTTACGTAGGGAAAAGGTTTCTACGCCAAAAGTGATTGCAGCAGTGCCTGAATGAGTGAGAGTCTGTTCCTTTTTGTATGTGTTGAATTTGGGACCAGGTATGTGCTCTACAGAGAGGGAGGGGGAAAAATGGGTTAAGGAATGTTGGATGACGGAAGAACTACTGTAATCCTTTTCCACAGGGAGGCAGGGCCTTAGAGTGTTAGGGATACCCTGTATTTATGTATGTGTATGATGTTGAGTGTGTGGTGAATCCCAAAAGAGAGTGAGAATATAATGATGATTAATGATGATAATTAATGATGATCCCTATCACTCTTTGCAAATGCTAAAGATCACCTGGTGTATTAACACATAATACATAGAATAAATGTTGGGAAAAAAACCACGAGTTTTACTGTTTACTTTGTCACAGCTTTTTTTTTTTTTTTTTTTTTTTTTTTTTTTTAATGGTATACAGTAATAAGCTCCGATTTCAAAGAGTAACGATCCATAAGAGTCAGTGATGCAAAAGTACAAACACAAAATACAGGAGATGATTTTACAAAGCAATGTTTATTTTCTTTCATCTTAAAACCACTGATGTAGGAATGCATTTTCAACCAACAAATATTTTTTTGCCTGAGGTTCCCAAATGAAAATGTTATTTTATTGGATGATGGCTTAAAAGCTTCTACATGAGAAAAGCAAGCTTGCCAGGACTGAGCCGACATTTGGCCCTTATTTACCATGAGTTGCAATGCATTATACTAAAGCCCCCCTATTTTCTTCATAAAATAACCAGAATATTAGAAACGGCTATAAACACAATGCAGTGATTTCTTACAACTAGAACAAGAACTTTGCGATAGATCCTACTGAAGTGGCGGCTGTAAAATCTTGTAATGTCCAGAATTTTGTTTTCCTTGGGGATCCCATTTTACTTACAGTAAAAGTCCCATTTCTGGAAGAAAAAAAAAAAATCACTACAAAACTACAAACATTACATTCTGTGTGTGCATGCTAACTCACGGTCGTCTTCACTTCTGTTTTGGCTGGCTCGAGAGCTTGAACCTCCTCCACCACGCTGCTTGGAAAGTGACCAATATGAGCCTCCTGTCCTCCATAATAGGAATCCTGAACCTAGAACAATTTGATAGATGGTATTTGTTGTGAGCATTAATATTCATAAATGGTGGTTAGGGATGGTTATTATCATCTGCACGCAATATGCTGCGTGTGGGCTAAAAGAATGTTATGCACACACAAATTTAAAAGATTAGGCGCATTAGCTTGAATGTTTATTTTAATATGCTTATATTCTGGAAAATGATGTGCTTCATGAGAGCAGTTGGGGGAAAACATTTATTTTCTTTATTTTTCTCAAGCTGCTGCACCTTTTCTGTTTGTGACCAAATTCTTACTGGGTACTTTATCTGTAGCTTCTGTTCCTTCTCTGTTTATGACAGCATTTTCTTTGTTTTTATTTTTCTCAAGCTGCTGCCCGTTTTCTGTTCATTGACAAAATGTTTCCAATTATTTTTCTTTTTCTCTTTTCCAAACCATTTATTCTCATGAATGAATTTTCGTTTTTTTCCCCTCAAGTTGTTATGCCTTTCAGATGGTTAGAATTTTCTTCCTTTTTTAACTATTGCTGCTGTGCTTCCCCTGAAGCAGTTACAAACTAAGGAATGAATATCATCATATTTTCTTCACTTTGCATAAACACAAATACCAGCTGTTCCCACATGTTTTCTCTTACAATGGATGTCAGGGGGGTGCTTAATGTATCAATCGTGATCGACATTGTATTTTTACATAGTTAATTATGTTGTGTTGTGCTCATGCGGTGATGTCAGGTTCATGAACATACATTGGTGCTGAGGTGTATCAGTGCCCCAGAACTTTAGCTCACTGGTAGTTCTCTATGCTCTCAAACAGGAGAGATGGTTGCGAACCCGCCACCACAAAAAAAAAAAAAAAAAAAAAAAAAATCTAGTCCGTGAGAAGTTGGCTGCTTGAAAAGTAGATCTTGAGGAAATAATGTTTGGGCACCCCTGATTTATACAAAGTTGTACTTGTTTCAATTTTTTTTTGTTACTCACGCTGCCTGCCCAGAAGAGGTTGCCAGTGTCCTGTAGCATGCCGTAGACATAAACTAGCTGCCCCTGTCTGATGGAGATGAACCTGCAGTCTGCGGGGTTGTAGTCCTGCACAGCACGAGCTATCAGGATAGGATCTGAAAAACAATCATAGAAATGAATTGATGGGGGGAATGCCAGAATCGACAACTCCTTAACACCCTTATGAAAGTGTGCATACTTACAGCTGCATTCTGAGTCAGCGCAGAGTTTTCTAGCAGAAAGTTTAGGCATCTGTCTTCCAGCATTAGAGCTTGGCAAGAAAAGCCCAAGTGAGAGAAAAAGAAAGAATTTGCAAGGCATGTCTGCACCCACTGATCCACTATGCTCTTCTTCTTCCGAGCTTATTCTTAGGTGGGAGATGTTGTGATGGTGCCTACTATTTGTACTCCCCCTCACCTAATATCCTTGCTTAGGACTTACGTACACAGAGGTCCTTTGAAAGCTTTCAAGTAGGTAAACAGGATGGAGGAATGAAGGAGGAGTGTTGTGGATGGAGGAGTGTGCAGGTTTGACAAACTCATGCTTGTTTTCTGACTTCCACCCGCCCCCTTTTCCCATGCCAAACGAGCACAGCAGGCTCACACTCTAGTGAGTATTCTTTTTTGCCACCTCTGTGTTCTTTCTTCCCTGTTCAGCCACTAGGTGTCAGAATATTTTTTGCTGATCCTCGCACTTTTCTTTTGGTCCTTCCCCACCTTCTTCTATCCATTCAAACCTCTAAGAGGTGGAGCCTCAACCTGTATTTACATACTGTACTCTGCACTGCCAAGGGAACCAGCTCAGCCTCTCTTGTGCAAACACACACTCACTAAACAGGAAGACCATTACTCTTTGGCGTGAGTTGCCTGCGGGAACATTCAGGTGAGGTTGAATTTCTGATTTTCATGTTGAATTAAAGGGTAACATGAACTAAATCAAATTTTAGCCTTTTAACATGACTATTCATAATACCAATTAGTGGGAGATGGTGAGGAAAATATGACAGAATGGCAGTTTTGAGGGTGAATATAATAATAATAATCAAATCTTAATGCACAATCTCTTTACAGACTGTATAGGAACAATTATGCCTTTATAAAGATAATGCTCAGTTTTGATTGAACTTGTGTGTTAAATGTCTATTGCTCTGGCTGCAGTTCATTTTGGTGTACAGCTGTACTGGACCACATTGTATTGTGTATTTATTTTAATGTTTTGGTTGCATTACATGCTGTATACGCAAAGGGCAAAACACCAGAAACGCCTCAATCATTCTGTATAATAGCGCTCATGTTGGATGTCACGGGATTGTGCAGCTCTAACTACAGTTGTGAAGCCGCTGAATGTTTTCTTGTCAGAAACTACTGTCAAAAGAAAATATTAAGATTTCTCAATCAGAAAAGTATGGATTAACTAAAGTTTTACTTTGTGGAATTTTTGTTGACATTTAGTAACATGTTTGGAGGAAACAGTGGAGAACGTTAACTGTGGAATTCAGGGAGTGGATAAAAAAAAAATGACAGTGGATCTGGAATTTTGGTCAGAAAATGACAAAAGAGACTGTCAAACAAAAGAGCGTGTGAGATTAAATTACTAGAAAACAGCCAGAGGGAACCCTTATAAATCTCTTCCGCTTTGTATTTAAAGTTGGATTGGGTTCATTATCTTGCCCCACACAGGACCGGAAAGGTGAAAAACACCGGCATCAAAAGAATCTGGATTACAGTGAAGAACAATCCACTTGGATTAATTGGATTACAAAGAAACAATTCCAAAGAAGAATTTTTTTCTGGTCAGCCCACTTAACTGTCATACCTATGACGACATTCTCAAACTGACCCCTGCCACCCTGAGACCATGTTCAGTCCCAAGAAGAACAGTCTCTCTTCCCCCATCTTGGAGGACTCCTTTTTCCCGCTCTCGCCTACCTCTCCAATCTCGCTCTCCTTCGCCCTCCCCACATCCACGCCAGACCGTGGTGACATCGACAGCGGGGGCGGCATAGAGACTGACCTGATTCTGGCAGCTGAGCTGGGACAGGCTCTGCTGGAGAAGAATGAGGAACTGGCCGCCGCTCTGGAGGAGAAGGCGAAAGAAGTGGAGGTTAGTATATTATACAATACATAATAGTAGTGTACATATTTTGGAATGGTGAGGGACGAGTTAGCACATCTGCCACACAGTTCTGAGGACCGGGGTTCAAATCCCAAGCTTCGCCTGTGTGAAGTTTCCATGTTCTCCCCGTGCCTGTGTGTACTCTGGTTTCCATCCACATTCCAAAAACATGCATGGTAGGTTAATTAAAGACACTAAATTGCCCGTAGTTATGAATGTCAGTGTGAATGGCTGTTTCTATGTGTCTATGAGATTGGCTGGCGACTGGTTCAGGGTGTACCAGGCCTCTCGCCCAAAGATAGCTGGGATGAGCTATAGCACACCTGTGACCCTAGTGAAGAAAACTGGTAAGGAACATGGATGGATGGATGGATGGATGGATAGATAGATACATTTTTCAGGACACAACTGTAGCTTTTGGGTCCAACATTCATATCCGCTGTTGTTGTTGTCCTAACACAACATTTTTTTCAAAGAACCAAATCATTTACGGAGGCTAAAAATTGGTTTTAGGGTGGCGTGAAAACTTGGACATAACCACATACACTCAAATCTTTTTTTTTTTTTTTTTGCAGGGGGGGCTTAGCCACATTTTCAAATAAAATAGGTCTGATGACGCCTCTGTGTTAATGTATTTACAATTTTAGAAACTATTCAAAGTATGATCAGTGCAGTTAATTCCATCGCAATGTGCTTGATCTCTTTAGGTTGTGTGGTAAGTGTACATCTATAATATTGGAAATAGGATCAATGAGTTAAAAAAAAAACTTTCCATCTGCCCTCTTATTTACACCCCAGTGCACGTAATCACTACGAAATAAAATAAGTCTCGAAAAGTAGTTCTACAAAAGTATCAAACGTATACATTCATAAACATATATTTAAACATTCAATAAAATAAATGAATACATAAAATACACAATAGTTAACCATGACTAAAATTATTGAACTTTTTTTTGTCTGCAATAAATTAATCAAACAACTATTTAATGAGATATAATTTTGAAAATTGGGGGTTTAACTAGTGACATAGACAATGATAAAAACTTTTTTTTTTTTTTTTAAAGATTGGAGCGCACATCTGTCCAAAACTCTCATGTTGAATGTTTTAGGTGTTACAACAACAGAAGCATGTTCTGCAAAGGAGGCTGGAAATGAATGAACTGGCATCTGGACAGAAGGAGGCCGAACTGAATGGAGATTTGGCCGCCTTACGTTCTGAGCTGGACCGCCATCACACTCAGGGGCGGGACCGTCGCAAGGATGAGAGTGAACAGCTGACTCAGTTATCCAACCATAACCAGCGCTTGGTGGAGCAGCTGTCAGAGGTGTGTTTTACATAATCACCCATCGAGCAAGTTTCAATTGTTAAGTCTGAACGAGAATGTTTTGATGATGCAGTCACAGTACAACTGAATTCACAGCGAGAGCAATGCAGGCAAACAGGTTCAGGGAGTCTGTAATTCTTTGAACCGTCTGTTAAACTTTTCCCCTCTGCCACCCGTCTAGGCTGTGACGCTGGAACATTCCTTGAGGACTGAGATTCGTACCCTGAGAGAGGAGATGGACGAGTCCTCCTTTAGCCGGAATATCAGCTCCACACAATTAGAAAGCACACTAGCAGAGGTATAAATATAACTGAAACACTTTCATCGCATACTATGCACAGAAAGACCTCCTCTGCAGACTATTGGCTATATTGTTGGAATAGCTACAACAACAGGGACTGAAAATCCAAAAGCCTGAAGTTGGACCTAGCTCACAATAGCTATAATTCATCCGATAGGTGTGTTATGAGGTTGAGTTCAGGGAACACATCAAACTCATCCAACAATGCCTTTATGGACCTCTCTTTTTACACTGCAGCAGAGTCACTGTGGAACAGAAAAGGGGCCTTTCCCTAAACTGTTTCCACAAAGTTGGAAGCATACAATTGTCTAAAAGATTCAGGAGGCAATAAGGATCATAACCCTTGATTGAAGAGCTGTGTCTCTATTCTTTTTCGCATTTAGAGCAGAGTGAATTCACCAACTGTGAACTGCCAACTGTTCACGTTTCTTATTTGTATTTAGTGTGCAGAAATGAAGTAGCGTAAATATAGTTCCTTATCAAAATCGTATCTATTTACACTAATTTAAAGTGAGTCAGTTTTAGTCATAACGTAAGGTGCTGTATTAATCCAAGTTGAGGAGGATTCACACAGAAATCCAAATTTAAGTGACCTAGAGGAATTCAATTAGTCTATGATAAAGGATTCTATATATAACAAGTGGAAAGGCAACGGCTACCGTAATTGATGAATTGCCAAATTATAACTGTTTTTGCACAAACCTGTTCACAAATGGGGACTTTGGGAACTACATAAACACTTCTGGGAATACTTTGGAAATTTACAAAATTTCAATTTTATACATGGTTCTTAAAATATGTTTACTTGGAAGTAAAAACATCTTGCTGCATAACCATGGGGGAAAAAAATACTGTATGGTTACGACAAAATTTGGGTTAGTCAAGATTTATATTGTTCTTCATTAAAGCACTGCTTACAAATAAGGAAAATATTTTTTAAACTTCTTATGAGTGATTTTGTAATAATAGCTTAGATTTACATACATCTTAGCAATGACCTAAGGACACTTAATAATAACTCATGGGAGTAATTAAAATGTATCTACACAATTTGGTACTTAAGTTTTTTGGTTTTTTTTTTTACCAGGAAGCACTATCACATATTTTAGAGGGGGCCCGCTTTTAAATAGTTTTCGAAGTATTCCAACAAAGTTTCAGGAAAGTTTACAGAAATGTACAGACCCTTTGAATCGCTACACCCAAACAAACAGATAAAAAAAATAAGCTCATTGTCAGGGTTAATTTGGTAAATGGAAAAGCAAAATGAATATTACCTTTTCATCCACTTATTGGCCTTTCCCACAGAGCCGAATTCTGAAGGGGCGCCTGTGTCACATAGAAGCCCAGCTGAAGACCTCCCAGGAGGACAGCAATAGACTGCGCTCGGAGCGGAACGTCCTGAGGGACAGAGTGTCGGAGCTCCAGGTGCAGCTGAAAGAGAAAGAGACAGAGGTAAACGGCCGCCGGCCCGTGACACAGGGTGGTCTTTGTCATGGTGACGCTCACAGGAAGTCAATCAACTACAGTACTCACTAACAACAAGCTACAAACACACAATCAGTAATTGTAGTGTTCAACGAGTGCATATCCCTCACTCACTGTGTGTGCGTGTGTGTATTTGTGTAGCTAGAGCAGGAGCAAGGGGTGATGTTTGAGTTGCGTACCATGAATCGCTCTCTCCAGCAAAATGCCCTGAGCCTGGAAGAAGAGAGCATCCTGGACACTACACACACACGACCTTTGTCCCTGCTTAGTGAAATTCAGCAATCCCAGGTACATACAGACACAAATGCAAGCACAAACACACACACACACACAGACGGAGGGCCCACTGCAATTTTCTGTGCATACTAACCATTAAAGACCCAAATTTTTGCTTTTGTTGATTTTAGAATGCATCAACCAATACCAGAACTTCTAATAATTTTTTTCATGTATTAAATATGTATACAATATGTCTAATATATCCAACTTCACCCACCCCACTCTCTAGGCCAAAGATGCACTCTTAGCCCACTCTGTGGCACTGCAAGCGAGAGATGATGAGATAGCAGCACTGAAAGAGGAGGTCTGCAGAAACGTTGTACAACCATCCTCTGTATACAAATGCAACAAAAACAAAACAAAACACAAAGGTCTACCCGTGCATCTGCAAACTCAAAAGCAGACTATGCCCTGGACTGGTTGCCAGTCAATCACAAAGCATTTTTGAATATTGTATTGGCTGGGAATGGATCTCATGTAAAATCCAGAAAATTCAGCGATGTGAACCACTACACCAGTGATTCCTAGTCACTGTATATTGGTAAATATCTAATCTCACTTAATTGGCCTGCAGTTTTTTTCATTTAATACAAATACTGCTATGTACAGTAGCTTTTTTTTTTTTTATCTTCAGTATGTGGCTGTGACGTAACCCATTACACTTTGTCAAGAATGTACAGTGGTAATCAAGCATCTAATCACGTCAGTATTCAACCTCCAGAGACCAAAGTTATGCACTGATAGTGGAGTGCTTCACGGAGGAGCCGTGTGTGCAGCTTGAATGGAAGCATTTCGCACTCATTGCACATTTTACTACTAGGTGTAGTATTTTGGGGGATGACAAAAATGAACAGAGACCTGAGCGCTTTTGAGATGAACTGAATTAGTCAAACCTTTATCATCCTAGAGATTGTATCCCAAAATACAAAAATGCTTTGCATTATGGAAGTGAAAGTTGTGCTACTGTCAAAATGGTTCTTTGTCAAATTCACATAAGCAAATGACTAACAGTGTAGATTAGATAAAGGGCATTTTCATGAGCGGGTTAATGTGTGATACAGAGAACTTGAATGTTATCTCACATGACTGATGACTTGATTTTTCCAACTTCTCAGCTGAAATCCCAACAAGAAGAACTGGAGTCACTGCGAGAGGAAATAAAGCCATTTCGAAGCAGTCCAGATGCGCCAAGTTATAGGTAAAGTTAAACATTTTTTCCAAAAATGGTTGTGATCTCCCATGTTTATAGATATGTTCATCAACTCACCGATGTCCAGTTTGCTAGAGAGTGAGTTGGCCACGGTGCGACAGGAGAAAGACTTACTGACCCATCAGCTTCTCAATACCATCCAACACAAAGTGGCCCTGTCCCAAGAGCTGGACGCTTGGCAGGTACGTCTAAAATAGACTCTGACATAAAGGTATACTAACTGGGTGCCATGGTGCAATCGTGGTTGGCACATTTGCCTTAACTAGTACTTACATTTCTATACTTGCTCATACCAAGTAGCAATACTTATAATGTTAACGCTGCGAGTGTGATTACATTTCTTTTAACCAGATATTGTTCAAAAACATACTCAAAACACTTTTTAAGAGTAGCAACTTTACTTCTAACTCCTGTATCAAAGACATGTGATTCAACTCTTGCATTGAAGCTCATTAGACACGTGTATGCGCCGCGGCAGACCAATGGTTAGTAGATCCGTCTCAGAGTTCTGAGGTCACTCGTTCAAATATTGCTTTCCTTTATGGCGATTGCATGTTCTCCTCGTGCCTGTGTGTCAGGTTTTCCGGGTACTCTGGTTTCCTTCTCCACTCCAAAATATGCATGGTAGGTTCAAGACTAAATTGTCCATAGGTGTGAATGTCAGTGTGAAAGGTTGTTTGTTTAAGGGTGAATGTGTTTTGCGATTGGCTGGCGACCAATTCAGGGTGCATCCGGCCTCTTACACAGTCACCTGGGATAGGTACCAGCACACCCACAACCCGAGAAAGGATAAGCAGCCAAGACACTGTGTACCTAATGAAGTTAAAAATGTCCTGTTTTTCCCAACCTGGACTCTGTCTGGCAGGAGGATATGCGGTTGGTGATCAATCAACAGGTGCTGCAGAAGGAGGAGGACAGACTAAAGAAAGCTCAGCAAGAGCAAACGAGCATAGGAGGACTCCAAAGAAGCAAGTCTTTGAAATTGAAAGGCGAAGGAGGAAAAGGATTCTTCTCTTCCCTTTTTAGAGAGAAATAATACAAATGGAAACAGTAAACTGCCACTTTAAAGTACAAGAGGAGTGAACATTTTACATTTTTTGGAGCATAACAAGAAGCAGGTGTATATATCTATATAATTGTATTTATGGATGTACAGTAAAGAAACACTATCAATTTTTATTGCTTTTCATTAAAATGTTATTTGGGAGCTTGTATTTTTTTCAGGGTTGGTTTCTTTGCTTCACAAACCTCTTTAGGCCTGCCTTAAAAAGATCAAACTTAGTCCGTCTTTATATTTTAAACTGAAAATAGCATTTTTATATCACCACAGCATGTTTTGAGAATTTTGAATTAGTAATCCATTTTATCAAATATGAAACCATTTTTATAATCAGGCCTTTCTTTGGGTGCAAAAATCTACAAAATCTCACCAAAAAAAGCCTTTACAAAGTAAGGTTTTGTCAGAGCAGTATTTAAAAAAAAAAACAAACATAATTACAGCATTGCGGTTTCCGTTTGCAATAAGTATAACAAAATCATACTAAGAGGTGAAATTCTTGGTACAGCTCTTCTAATGGATGTCAATAGTTTTTTTAATTTTGCACCTAATGTTAAGGCCAGTCCGTGGATTAGAAGAAGAAAGAAACAGTGCCACATGATAGAAATAACATAGTTTAATAAATTAATTTCAGAAAATGCGCTTTGTTCCACATCCCTCCTTTTTTAAATAACAAATAAATAACAATAAATATATGAATTAAGTCTGGAGCGTGCAATAGTGCATGTTGCATGACAGAACAGTATTGTGCATACTTTCCATAGTATTCATTACTTGGTCTTCTTGGGTTGACTGTAACAGCACCATTTATATCTTTTTACACCTAACTTAACAAGTTTTGGGTCATTCTGTCCACATCCCTTCTTTTAGCATCCATTGATTTGAAAATACCACATAGTTCACTGCTGTTTTTGTTTTTTGATGCATTAGCAGGAATGCCAACAAGTAGTGGCCTGTCAGCTAGTAATTACATCTGAGTTGCTCATTGACAATCTAAAACTAGTTTATGATGTGCAAATTAGTTTCATATTTAAATGACCATGATTGCGGTCTAGTATCCAGAAAGGTTTCCAGTAAAAACATTAAAAGAACATTGTTTTGTTTTTTATAAGTATAATCTCTTGTAAAAAAAAAAAAAAAATGTTTGTACTAGTAGATCCCTCATATTGGTTGGTTATGCGTCCCGGAAAGCCCACCTTGTCATTTCAGTTTAGTTTAACAGCAAACAAATGAGAAACAAATAATCCTCCTTCGTTTCAGAGGTAGATTGCAAGAGATGATGCACTGATTTCAGGTATTGTTCGAGAACCCGGGACCACGACAATGTTGTTTATCCCAGACCTGATTCAGTGTTAGGGATTGAGTCAGGATGAAGCTATGGACGCAGGTTTCTGTTCCCCCACTCTACATGTCAGTTGTCGATGTAAGATGTCATTCCAGCAGGAAAAAAAGTATACTATTGTCCCACATTGACACCAAGACCTACTTGCAGCTTGTCACCGCGGTGGTTTACAAACGCACCCATTATCAGGGTGGCAGGGAGAGGGCTCAGGCGTTTCTCCAGCACGCCTCCTATGATGCAGCGACTGTTTATCATACCTGCAGCACACAATTCATAGGTATCTTAAATTATGCTTGTGAGATTAATGAAAATTAAAAATACATTGCACCCGTGAGACATGAGTTTAATTCATTCTGTGGCCACATTCCAAATTCACAACACTCGCATCTCAAGTCTTCTTTCCCACTGAAATTGATTGAAAAGCCATTTCCCCATACAAACAAAAGTATTAAAAAAAAAAACAGAGCAATAACATACTTAAACACAATGTAAAGCAGTAAACATTTTGTGCATCATGATTTAGTGCGGAATTTTTTTCAGCTGCTTTTGGTGTGCCCACCTTGGACACCAGGAAGCAGTACTGGATAATACATTCATACAGACACAAACGAATAACAGATTTCTACTACTAGAATTCAGTAAATTGCTGTATTCTTAATACAGTAACTTAAAAATCTACAATATGCCCTGTGAGTGTTGTTGTATTATCTGTCTACATGTGTTGTTCCAGCATTTGTATTCAAATACCCATCTGTTAAAGTGTTGTAATACAGTAACTAGTAATGCTACCATTAGCATGTCAATGGGATATTCCAATGAGGGCCATAGGGTTAGGGTCAGGCAAGGGAGTTCAGTTCCTTTAAATATAATTTAATTAATTATTATATGATTCATGAACTATTGTAGTTATATTTAATTATAATTAAATATAACTAATTCTATTAGTTTTATATTTGAGAGTAACTTCCACTGTGAGTAAAATTAAAGAGCTTGAAGGCTCTTTTTTGATAAAATGTTCCCTAGCTACCAATTTGCTCTTGCCAGTCAAAGCAAAAATATCAGTAAAATGATGGCGAGAATCTCAAAATATGAAAAAAATTGGGGCATTTGTATCTCTGTACACACCTCGAAAGACCATGTTGGCCTCTGGCAGTTCCATCTGGTACCCAAATGAAGTTGTGGTCTCCTGAGTCCTGGTACTGGCTTCAAATTCCACCCCTACTTGGATCTAGTGAGCCCACACACCATATGCATGCAATAGTGCAAAAAATACAAAAACTTTGACACATTAGATACAGCACCTGCTTGTTGGCTCTGTGATAATAGCTAGCATGGGCACCTCCTTTACCGGCATTCAAAGTTGCCACCCAATTTGGTTCTAAACGCAAAAGATAGTGAAAAAGTGCTATGAGATCCACCAAAACTTGACAAAATATGACATTTACTTAATTCACAAGGAATCCCCACTTGAATACTGTCCAGCCAGTGTGAGGATTCCACCCTCTTCTGCTCTGCCTCTGTGGTAGACCAGCTCTCCTCCTAACACCAGACCAGAGGACACACTTTGCAGAAAGTGAGCCACGAGGATAACTGGTCCAGAAAACGACATACAGAGATACAACATAGATTAACAGACAAAAAACACAATAGGTTTAACTTCCGACGGTGTACACTTTGTCACCACTGATAACTACAATTACCATAATATATTGCTTAAATACTTCTTTGTCAGTGTTGATGAAACTCAGAATGTAATGTAGATGTTCTGATTTTCAACTAATATCCCAGATTATGCAGGTGTCAAACTCAAGGCGTGCAGGACAGATCTCGTCCTCCATATCATTTTATGCAAAGCAATTCCCAGAGTTTTTGCTTGACATTGGTTCAAAAGTACTTATCTAAGATGAAAATGTTAATAATAAAAAGCAGGGGCAATTACAGTATGTAAAATAATGGACCAGTTATAAGGACGCTTAAAACACACACCTAATCCATAAACAAACACAGTGCAGCTCAAATGTTACTATAAGAGAATCTTCAATAAAAAAAATAAAAAAAAACACAGTTCTCACACAAATTTCAGTGGTATGGTATAGTATGGTGGTCTGGTCTCACCTGATTCTCTAAGAACATCTGGATTAGCCACCGTCACAGCTGCGGTGAAGTCACTCCCCCTGTACTCTGTTTCAAACTGCCAGGTGACGAATTGGGACTGCTGGGTCTTAAAACAACAATGAAAATTTTCACCATCTCATGTTTTATGGCAGAGCAGCAAAACAACAGCACTTTTTTTCTACCTGGAAAACCGATCTGGCTCGTATACGCTCAGTAAGATGCAGCAAAGCATGTGCATTCAGACTGCCTGAGGAATCCATCTCACCAATTAACGCGGGGGCATCCTTGAGGTAGACGAATCATCAATGTGCAATTTGTGTGCCTGTAGGACGCGTATATGACAACAGTGATTCATGCTTTACCTTGTCTTTGCTGTAATCATCAGACTGCAGGTGTTCCACATGGAATCGATAGTATGAAGGACTGACAGCACTGAGGTGGAGTGTATGACTGACCTGAAGACAGACGCATGCATGATCACCTCAAACTACATTTTATCTTTCAGTCACTGGCTACAACATTAGGTACACCCGAACAAAATTCCAATTCAATCAAACAGGCATCACCTTGAAGAAGCTGCTCACAGTTTTATTGACAATCATCTTAACACCTTCAATCTGTTGAGGAAACACATCTGAGAGGAGAAGAAGAAAATTGTTCATAAGTGACAATAACTAAATTATTTTCATAATTAAATTACATTTGATTCATTTACTGAATTTATATACAGGATTCAGTAGCCCTCTAACCATGTTTGCTCACTTAAATTTGAGTCAAAAGGGATGACACTCAGCTCTCGACATGCCAGTCAGAGATGAAAGTTAATGCATACTTGAAAAAAATCCAAGAAATTTATTAGTAGTAACCCTTTTGGTGGTTCAAACTGTATTTCAGGCAAACCTTTGCAACTCCTGTGAAGAGAGTGAAAGCTGCCTGGGTTTGGTAGGCGTCCATCTCTCCTCTCCCAGCGTGGCGGGCTGTACCAGTGAGCAGGATGTGCGTCCCAGCGAGAAGGTGGGGGGTCCGTAGAAAAAGGCCAATTCTGGTGGCCCGGACCGGAAGACAAAGCCAAAACACTGCCCATGAGACTGCAACACTTCCTGGAAGGAATGAAGGACTCGTTTTTTTTCCATCTCCCTTTATGCTATATACATCCCATGCCAACATTAACACATTAAATAATACACCAGAATAATTAAACGACACTTCAAACATGGGCTGGAAATTGGTCCTTGGAAGTTGGCGTGTTACCTGTGTATTTATAAACATATTCCTGTGCACCATTTTTATTACTTGACTGTGCAGACTGTAGCTAAGATTCTGGCTGGTAAATTTCAGTGTAAACGTATTCAAAGTGATGTTGATGTACAAATATAATTCCAAACGTTGTCAAACACAAAATATATAAAAAAAAATGTGCAGCATACTTTGAAGGATGCTGTACCCGGATGCATCAGTACCGTTAGCTTCCATGACATTAGCATAGGCGACAACGGACAGCTAAGTACACTTTTCGTTCTACCGGTGACCTCATTCCGGATTAAAATACCTTAAATTCCAAGGAGAACCCTTGAGCGACACATCGGAAACGTTAAGTGAATATGAGAACGCTGCTATGACCGGAACTGATCATCCAGCTGTTATGTGGTACCGGATAACATGTCCCTTGGAAACACGAACTTGCTCCTTCTTCTGCACACCTGGTTTAATAAAAATTGCTTTGGTTTTTTTTTCAAATAATTTATTTATAATTCACATCTCTTTAATAAATACTGTGGATAGTTGGGGTTTATTATTTATCACAATTGGGATATTAATGTCAACAGCCTTGTTTCCTGTCGGACTACTAAAATGCAAACACGGTCTACGAAATCAGGTTGGAGGTGATCTTAATCCTCAGGTTCGTCTGCGTCCTGAGGCACCATAAATTAAGAGTCAGACAGTTTTAGCCTAAAAGACGGGAAAACTACATTTTATTGCTAAGACTACAAAACAATTATGAATTAAATCTGTTTAAATCCCGACTCTGACGCGCATTTCTTTTGCGTGAGAAAAGAATACTTTTTGAAACCTGTAGGATATTTTTTTTTTCTCTCACGCGCGATATGTCTCGTTCACTGTCAATATTGCTGGTGGGAGAAGGGAACTTTTCGTTTTCCGCTGTTTTGTGCCGCTTATCATCGGAAGTGAAGGTCACGGCCACTTGTCTGCAGCCGCAGGAGGAAGCACTGCGGCAGGAAGGTGCATTCGAGAATATACAGAGCATCAAGGACTCCGGTTAGGATTTGGATTTTTAACCTTCTCAAAAAAATTACCATGTGGTTTTGTTCCATATATTGTATTTTTTTTGGTAACTTTTTTTTTCTCCCTCAGGTGGCTGTGTGCTTTTTGAGATAAACAGTACAAAGCTTGGGGAATGCGCATCTCTGCAAGGGCATCTGTTTGACCGTGTGGTCTTTAACTTCCCACACTGCGGGAGAAAAAGTGGCGTCAAAAAGAACAGGCAACTTCTCAAAGACTTCTTTCTCAGGTAAAATTGTTTCTTACCAAGGGAAACCAAGAGATGCAGTACAGCGGCTTCAAGGGCTTCAAGGCCATACTAATACGTAGATTAACTGCCATTAAAAATGCATTCATTGTAGATGACATTGTTAGTGTTTGCTTTGTGAAGATTTTATGATGCATTTATACTTTGCAAACACAGTATCAGGAATAACTGAATAATGTTTGATAGTGATAGATATGAAAAGTCTACACACCACTGCAGGGCTCAACATTAACTTTTGCAGCTACTTGCCCTATTGGGCAAGTGAATCTAAATCTCACTTGCCCCATCCGAAAGCCCGCTTGCCATAGCTTTCAACAAATATTACATGCTTTTATAGCAACTGTTGATAATCCTTACATCATATAAAATATATTTTAGGTTTTGTTATTGTTTATTGCATCGATATGACAAAAAATAAATTAAATAATAAAAACACAAATGTAAATTGAAAAAAAATGTGGTAAATGTTTGGCACGATAACAAATGACGAACAAATTAAATAACTAAATACTAAATAATGACTTTTAACAAATAACTACTGAATTTAAAAAAAATATGGCAAAAGGTTGGCACAATAACAAATGACGAACAAATAAAATGACTAAATAATGACTTATCAAATGAAAAGTGAATAAAATACTAAATCATATTTTTACTGATCAGGACATCTAGCAACTCATCTTCCTCAGCACAGGTCAATTGGAACTATGAATTGCCAACCAGTGTGTAATTTCAAACACGTGGATTTGTTTACAACACTGACCGGAAGCAGCCTTCAACAATATGTTGGCCGGTTTTCCCTTTTGTGTGTCGCCGTTTCATCACAATATACACTAATAACTAACTGTGTCATGTCAAAATATTATTGTTATCGATGACAGCACTTATCATTTGTATAAATATATTAACTAAGTCGGACTTTCTTACCTCAGATTTTCCTTGATTGTATTTCGTCGTTTAACTATTCTTGACCAAAGCACAAGGCGGCCATTACGCCGTAAAAGAAGGCAGGCTTTTTCAGTCGAGCTCCAGCGAATCAGAAACTCGTATGTTAAGCTGTTGTTGTCACATGTTCTCACGCAATGTCGGCCGTGAGTCATCAATACTATCGACTTGGACCCAATATTTTTTTAATAAATGCGAAATTACGATATTTCTGTGAAAATTCCCACTTGTCCCGTCGGGCAATCGTGCCGTACATTTACTTTCCCGAAGAAGCATTTTGGGAAAACGGCAATCGTTAAAGTTGAACCCTGCACTGTTTGAATGCCAAGTGTTTGATAGGAGAAAAAAAAAAAAAAAAAACAAGAGACAAAGCAAAATCATTACATTATAAAACATTTTCGCCATCAATGTGATCTATAACCTGAACAAGTCAATTTCTTTTAAAAGAAAAAAAGGTGCATACATGTGCACACCCTATTTTAACTGGGGATGCGCCTGTGTTCAGAATTAATCAATCACAGCCACCGTCTAAAGTGCCTCTGATTAGCTCCAAGAAGTTTAGTTGTTCTAGTATCAACTCCTGATTGACTCTGCCCGCAATCCATCCAACTGTCGCTTTTGTGGCATTGTCCCTTCAGTTGCATTCAGGTGTTAGCTGAAGACGGGGAGGTTCACGTTTCCTTGTGCAACGGACAGGGCGGGACGCCGGCCGACCAGCCCAGACGAGAGCGACACAACAGCTGGCAGGTGGTCGCCATGGCAGCAGAGGCACGCCTCATCCTCAGTGATGTCCGCCCTTTCGAGAGTGACAAATACCAGAGCTACAAGTGCACAGGATACAGGTAAGATGTAAAGGTGAGTGTTTAAACTGACAGCTTGTTCTCTTAATGTGGCACTGGAAGATGATTATTGAGATCCCCTTTTTTCCACAGGAGTCAAGATAAAGGCTTCCATTTGGAGAATGCTCTGCTCCATGTGTTTACTCGCAGCGCCCCCTTCAGATGCCCTCAAGTATTTAAAGTGGAAGAAACTGTGGAAGGAGAGAAACTCCAGTACAACATACCGGCAGAACTCAGTGATTACACATCTCGGTATTTAACCTCAACACTCTCCCTCATATTTGATATCCAGTGGATGTTGGATTACAATAAAACGTTGTTGGATTATGTAAAACCTAGTGAACAGATTTTGATGCCACTTTGTCTCATTAATAATTTTGATAATAAGTTAAGTGAGGTAGCACAGTGACTCAGCTGGTAAAGTGTTGCCCTCACAGTTCTGAGGACCCGGGTTCGATCCTAGCCCCACCGGTGTGGAGTTTGCATGTTCTCCCCGGGCAGTCCGGTTTCCTCCCACATCCCAAAAACATGCAACATTAGGTGTAATTGTGCGTGCGGCGGTTTGTCTCAATGTGCCCTGCGATTGGCTGGCAACTAGTTCAGGGTGTACCCCACCTCTTGCCCGTTGACAGCTGGGATAGGCTCCAGCACTCCCCGCGGCCCTTGTGAGGATAAGCGGCAAAATAAAATGGATGGATGGAATAAGTTAAGTGCTGGATAGTCACACGAGAAACAAGCTGTTAAATAGTGGAGATAATAGTTCCGTTATAAAGAAACACATCAACCAATTGTTGCTTCGGAACTAAACTGATTAGCCAATTTTGATGGACATTTTCAATCACACAGGGAAAAATTAGAAAATTTTGTGTGCCAAATTGATCATATCAAGGAATTTTTAATATTCCTAATGAATGATGCCTCACTCTTTGTCAAGTGACTATAAATGTCGTATATAAAAGCCTTTGCCAGGGCCATTGATGAGTGCAGAATGTGATGAAAAATTAATGGTGGTTGATTTAAACGGACTTCGTTACAGCTGGTGGGAAATTGATTCTAACCTAACTCACACTTGCCCTAAAATTGAGAATGCCGTTTATTCTAAATAATGAGCGCCTGCTGTGCTTAATAGTAATAGTAATGGGGATAAGCAGTAAAGTAAATGGATGGAGCCTAATGTCATTCAAGTTGTTTACTGTCTTTATGCTCTTTCTCCAGGGGCTTTCTCAACTCAGATTCTGTCCATCCTGTTAAATTGGTGCAAGATTTTCTTCTCGAAAGACTACAGGAAAAGTGGGCGGTCTCCATGGCGTCAGAGACACTTCCTGTCCTCCTCACAGCCAAACAGTTGCATTTGTGCTCCCCTGACATAGACCACACACTATTCTACTGGATTCATGTGTGTCAGAAAGAGCTGAACTGCGAGTCTTGTTACCCCACAGAGGAGTTGGCGGGTCAGGTTCGAGGGTCGTGCATTATCTCAAAGCCGCTGGACAACGTGTTGAATAGTAAGGGCGCGCAGGGGGTAAGGTCATTGTGTGCTCCTGATGTTGACGTTGAGGAGGGGACGGCTCTTTTTGTATTACGTCCCTCACTGCGCCCTCAGATGGAAGCACTTGTTGCTAAAAAAGATGGGTGGACCAGCGGAGAGACAGAAATGGGAAAAAAACAAGCTCAGGGAGTGAATCTGGAGCACAGCGGAAACTGGAACAGTGTGCCAAGCTTGCTTTTTGGAATTAGTGGGCTGGTGTTCAGAAATGTTCCAGTGCACCGCTGGGCTCAGCCCGTCTTCCACGAGCTCCTCTTCATCTGTGTTCTCCCTAAAAACTACGAGCCAGTGAAAGTTCTTGAGCAAACCTTGGGAGTGTTGCTCGCTCCCTATGGCGTCTCCGCGGTCACCAGGCAGGAAGGTCTGCATCTGATGGCAGAGCCGATGGGGTTGATCGGTAAAATTTTCACAAGTAGCGCAGGCGACGTCACCCTCCTCAGCGTAATTGTGTCTTTAAATCTGGACCTCCTCGCTGTGCTCATGTTCTCGCTCCCAGACTGGCGTCTGCTGTGGTCACATGACCCACGCTTCTTGCAGCAATTTGTCCTCCGGCCACTGCCTGGGACACCCTTCACTGCATATTCTCTGTTCCCTGAGCTGTTTAGCTTCGATATTAGTTTCTGGACGGGGACAGCGTGGGACGAAAAGAAGTTCTACGCGCTGGTCCGACAGGCCTCCTGCGAGACGGTGGAGCATGTTAAACTCATTGATAAGTTTTCACATCCGGACCTGAGCCAGACCAGCTACTGCTACAGGCTCATTTATCACTCACACACACATGCACTGTCACACACACAAGCCCTCCACTTCCACAAACGCTTGGAGTTATTACTCTCCTCGTGCTTGGAAGTGATAATCAGGTAGCTGCTATTCTTCCCCAGTTTGTCTGAAAACTATACACTTTATGAGACTATTCATTAAATGTAAATTAGAACCTTGAAATGAGCCAAATATTGTGAAACAGTGTTTCAGGAGAAGTTTAATCTAGGCTACGACTTTGAAAAAGCACTGCTGTGGGCTCAAAAATGTGATCACCAGAGTGCTCAAGAGTGTTTCCTGACCTTTGTTTGAAGGTCAATACTTTTTATCATTTTATGGGGCACAATCAAACAAAGTCATGTATGATGAAATAATGATGCTGTGTTTGTAGTGGTGGTAGTGGAAGGGCATTTCATGCTTTTGTCTTTGAGAATCTTACACATGCCAGTGACATTTGCATAATTATTAATCTTATTTATTTAATAGATGAGTTGTATATGCAACAAGAGACTTGGACCTTAGTATTGTGCAACACAGTATATGCAAGAAAGAATTCATACTAAACAATGATTAGGCAAAAATGTGCACATTGCAGTGCATTATGTAAACTTGAGTAATGTCAGTCATTTGTTTACAATAAATTAAGTACTTTAAATATTTTGGATTTATTTCACAATCTACACATAAATTAAGTACTTTAAATGTTTTGGATTTATTTCACAATCTAATTTTGCCATTGATGCGTTTTGTATTACATGGTACACAGACAACATTAGCATACAGCTATAAAATAGGGCAATAAGGATCATTCAGTCGGCACGTTGGCGCAGCTGGAAAGCGGTGGCCTCACAGTTCTGAGGTCCTGGGTTCAATCCCGGACCCGCCTGTGTGGAGTTTGCATGTCCTCCCCGTCCCTGCATGCGTTTTCTCCAGCCACTCTAGTTTCCTCCAACATCCCAAAAACATGCAACATTAATTGGACACTCTAAATTACCCTAGGTGTGATTGTGAATGCGACTGTTTATCCCCATGTGCCCTGCGATTGGCTGGCAACCAGTTCAGGGTATACCCTGCCTCCTGCCCGTTGACAGCTGGGATAGGCTCCAGCACTCCCGTGACACTCGTAAGGATAAGCGGCAAAGAAAATGGAAGGATGGATCATTCACAACGTCAGGATGGCATTCACTCTTGTAGCAGTCAAATTTATTAACATTTGGCCAGTTAAATATCATGTACAAAGTTCATACCATGAAACAAACAAAAAAAAAAATCCAGAATTGTTTTACAATTGAGTGGTTGTATCTTCAAAACTAGCAGAATATATACAAACTGGAAATGATTTTGTATTTCATTCTGTGAGGTGGGACAAGAATTTATTGCGGAAATGCGCCAGATTCAATAATCAAATTCCATCCTCAATTAGAATTCAGTCGCTCACGAAAGATAAAAAACATGTAATTATGCACATACACATTAATAGCAATACGGCCAGACAATAATCAACCACGAAGACATCGAGGCATTTATAACTTAATAACAAATAAAACCTTCTTCATAGGTGTTTTTTTTTTACATTTTGAAACCTTTTCAGTTGTAACGTTTTGTTTCCGTGCTCAGAAATAAAGGATCAAATCTATTTCAGTGTTGAGGAATTTAAGCAGCATTAGCGTGACGATGGTGGCTGTTATTGACCAATCCGCGGCTCTCGTTCGTGTCCTGAGCCGAGCGGTGACGGAAATAAACGAAGGGGGACTCGGAGGCGCTTCGTCGAGAAACATGGCGGCCAAGGCGCTCCGACAGCGAAGCAGACGAGGCAGTAGACAAGATGCGAATAACCTCAGTGTTTCCACAGAGGCTCGGACGCCGAAAGATGAGAAAGGGGGCGATGAGAGCAAAGTCACAGAGACTCGCCAAGAGTGAGTACGAAGCGGGGACGAGGGACAGGAGACACGCCGCTGGTTTTAGGTCCATCCCAGGGTTGACTGACAGCTCGGACAGGGGAGCTAGAAAGCTAGCTATCTACGACTCATAACAGTTTCGTGACAGCGGCTGTGAAGCCTCCCTCAAAAATCATATTGACAATCATTTTTGCTCCAGCGTTTTCGGAGCCCTGTTTCGCTTCCGAAACAATCCGATCGTTGACCTCAAATAGGCTGGTGGTCTTCATTCATTCGTCATTCTCCCCTGCTGCTTCATTCATGGCACATTCGGTGGGAATTATGTCAACCTTTCTGGCACATCGTCGACACACTACGCTGCTTCGTGTCATCATGACTATTAAATGTTTGAACTGGATCTCACTCTTAAGGTGACGTGTTACTCAAATTACGATCCTTAATGAGGTGCGCAGTTTGAGCCAATTAATCGAACTAATCCGATGACGTGTGAAACTGGAGAATTGCTCGACTAGAACTGCCTCTATCAACCTTTATTGCTTAAAGCGCGCATTTAAGTAATTGATATATTAATAGTAGTTAAGTAGTAATGAAAGTCAAGTAAGTCAAAAGTTCACATGCATTTGGAAGTTGATTTGAGTGATTATGGAGTTCAAATAAAAATACATTTACGATTTTATGTCATTATCCCCCTTTACATGTTTTTTACCTTTTGCAAAAAAAAAAAATGTTCATGTTTTTCTGAGAAAGAATTCATTGAAGGGTTGGAAGGTCGCTAAATAGTGCAAAGTCACCAATTTGGCAAAACTGGCTGCGTTGTTGTCAAGTAGCTCGGCAGCCATGTTAGTGGTGCGAGCAGTGCACATCAGCGAAGCTGTGCTTTGCGAACTTTAGATGCTGGGGAGTCAGGGGGACAACCTTCAAATGCAGCTGCATTCATAAACAACATTGATGAATCACCTGCTACTACTAAATTGACCTTTGCCATACATGCCATTAGAATAAATACATCTGCACGATCTAAAATCTAAATGAATCCAAAGTGAGAAAGAACTGTGTAAAACTAGTATTGTGAGGCAAGAACTGTTTCAAAAATAGTAATATCAAGCAGGATGTTATTCCGGACAATGTGAGCGAGGTACTGCATTACGTTCATGCTTAGTTCTGTGGTACTTGATACAGCTATTGATTTTAAATTAATTGAATAGTACTCAAGCATAGTGACATAGCAGCACACCTGACAGCAAGTATTAAACAATTCTTAATGCGCATGTGTTCCTTTCGTAGGTCAATAAGCCGCGGTGGGCAAGTGTGGGCTCCGGAAGGCTCTACTGCATTCAAATGTTTGCTGTCGGCACGCTTCTGCGCAGCGTTGCTAAGCAACATCTCCGACTGCGATGAGACCTTCAATTACTGGGAACCTGTGCGTACTAGAGTTTAAAAAAAAAAAAGTAATGGTGCCTCACGGCAACATATTGTGAAAGACTGATTTTTTTTTTATCGGTCATCTTGTGACATCGATGTGCAATTGCAAACCTCATTCAGATATGTTATTAAAGTACTTGTGGACTGTTTAAAAAAATATTGCAACACTTCTTGCTTGCTTGCAAGGTTACTATTTAGTCATCTTAAGATGTTAATGTGCATAATAGTTGTGATGACTCTTTTCTGACAGATGCACTACCTGCTTTATGGCACAGGGATGCAAACGTGGGAATACTCGCCATTGTACGCCATCAGGTCCTACGCTTACTTGTGGCTTCACGCTCTCCCGGCCTGTTTGCACGTCCATGTATTGCAAACGAGCAGGGTACGCACTTGTACTGTGTCCGACATCGCACGAGAACACATCCAGGATGGAGCAAGTCGAGCGTTAACGCTTATGTTGCAGGTGTTGGTGTTCTACTTTGTGCGATGTGTCCTTGCATTCTGCTGCTGTGCCTGTGAGCTCTATTTCTACAAGTGAGACTTTTTTTATTCTTATTTTTTTACTCTTTTGGACAGGGTAAAAGTAAAAAGAAAGTAAAGGAGTACCCATATCAGAACCTATTCATTCCCATATGTTAAATTTATATTCATTTTAGCAACAGTCGTCACCGCTGAATGATTGTCAAATGAAATTAGTACAGTTTGGACATAATTTGTTTCTTTTCGTACTCAACTGGAAGAACTTATGAAACATTTGCTCAATTTATGTTTGATCAATTCTGCTTTCGTAAAGTGCTTGATCACAGGTTCCTGCTAAACAAAATAGATAAATGCAATAAATATTAAAGAAAGACAAAGAAAACAGTTTCAGTATGAACATTTGAATGTCTGCATTTTTTTTCTCGATAAATTTGCTAAACTACTGGTGCATCAATAATGTCATATCGTAAATATCGTGGAAAACTTCAACATGTCAATTCTTAAAAGTGAAATGTGAATCACAGAATTAATATACACTGAGTAAAATTTTGATTATCCCAAAGTGGCCCTTTATTATTAGTAGTATTCAATTATTTGCAGGAATAAGAAGAAATTATAACTTTGTTTACCTTAGTCGGCTTCGTCGGAAGGTTAAAATTACAATCAGTGTAATGGAAACTTGTGCTTTCATGTCATTGTATGATGTCATTAAATTGTGCAAGTGTACCCAATGATCAGTCCAGTGAGTGCAGGTATTAATTTCGTGTCGATTAGCATTTTCTTTGTGTGTCTAGGGCCGTTTGCAAGAAATTTGGCTTGCACGTCGGTCGCCTGATGTTGGCTTTTCTCGTCCTGAGCACCGGAATGTTCAGCTCATCTGCAGGTTGTTATTGTTGATCATAATTTACTTATTTTTGTTTGTTTTAGTGTTTTCTGGTGCCCTGATTCCTCATCCTTGTTTCCTGCACCTCCGCAGCATTCCTCCCCTCCTCCTTCTGCATGTACACGACACTAGTCGCCATGACGGGTTGGTTCCAGGACTCTGTGCCGTTAGCCATTATGGGTGTAGCCGCCGGCGCCATTGTTGGCTGGCCCTTCTCTGCTCTGATTGGGTACCGTCCTCATACAGACTACCTCATTATAACCTGTACATGATTTTTTTTTTTTTTTTATTCTGACTTATCTGCATTTTCTCTGTAGGGTGCCAATTGCGTTTGACCTGCTTGTGATAAAGAGACAGTGGAAATGTTTTATCACCTGGACAGCTGTTGCGCTGCTTCTATTGCTGGTAAAAAAAAAAAAAAAAAAAAACTATTTTGACTGAACATATTACCAGTGAAAGAATAATGCACAAATGAAGTAAACTTATTGTATGTAAAATTTAATTATTCAAACTTTTTTTTTTTCTTAGTGTCCCTTGGTGGCAGTGGACTCGTTCTTTTATGGCAAACTGGTGGTAGCCCCGCTCAATATTCTACTGTATAATGTCTTCACACCACATGGCCCCGATCTGTACGGTAATTAACACACACCCCTGTATATTATTTTATCGTGCTGGCACGAGCACCAAGCAAAAAGTAAGCAGTGGCATCATGCCCATTTCAAATTAAACCAAGTTGTGTGACCTTTAATGAGGTCTAAATGCCTTTTTTTTTTCATTTTCTTTTTACATATTCATTTACACCTGCGACCTTCGTGATGACAAGCGGTATGTAAAATTGGATAGTTGAAAGCTCATTTTTAAGCACCTTGACCTTCTTTGGACTCTAGGGGAAGCCTGCATCCAACAATGGAATTTCACAGATGACACTGGTCTTAGCAGATCTGCTTCAAAGTCAAATAGGTCAAAGGTTTGAGTATCCATGTTGTCCCCATGCTTTTGTGGTCTTTCTCCAGGCCCTCTGACTTCCTCCCACATTCCAAAAAGCATATGTTAGGTTCAGTGACAACTAAATTGCCCATTAGTTTGAATGATTGTTTGTCTAGATGGGCCCACTGATTGATCGGCGATCAGTTCAGGGTGTACTCAGCCAGCAGAGGCTTCAGCTCATCTGCGATTCGAATGAGGACACATCCTCTAGAAATGCATGGATGGTTGAATCCAAGAGTTTTGAGGTTATCAGAAGTTTCTTTTGGTACACACACACACACACACACACCACTACTTAGTTGTCCCGCCTGTTACATATAATTTTATATCCTGATAACAATGCATGTCTTGACGTAATATTTTTCCCTAAAATGAAATGTAATGTAATGTGAGTTGATTTTCTGCGATCTTCTCAGCCTTTATGTATAAAATGCATATTTTATATTGGGTGCACAATAAAAGGAGGAAAAATAGATTAATGAGAATAAAGTAAAATAGAAAATCCGGTGGCCATAGAAATCCCATTGGAAAATATCTGGTAGTATAACCACTTTTCCAGGAATAAAGTGCAAAGAATTAAGATAAATACAACACAACGCCTCAAGTAATATTTTACTAGATATGAGACCAAGAAAAATCGTGTGGGTGGATATTGTTTACAAGTAGCCAATGAAGCCATATTGGCTGTGTCCTGAGCTACAAATGAATTCAATGAAAAATGAAATCCCAATTGGCACAATCATCTTACTGAGCGGAGAAAAGGAAAATACAGTAGAAATGGGGCAAATCGAAGGATAAATGGACTACAGATGGAAATTAGTGTTCTGCTAAATCTGCTGTAAGTAATTCTTCATCTTTTGATATTAAGACAAGGAAAAAAGACTTCAACAGATCGTATCGTACAACTCTGCTAGTGCTTATCCATCCATCCATTTTCTTTGCCGCTTATCCTCACGAGGGTTGGGGGGAGTGCTGGCTGTCAACGGGCAGGAGGCGGGGTACACCCTGACCTGGTTGCCAGTCAATCGTAGGGCACACCGAAACAGACACCCACACTCACCTAGGGGCAATTTAGAGTGTCCAATTAATGTTGCATGTTTTTGCAATGTGGGAGGAAATCGGAGTGCGCGGAGAAAACCCACGCAGGCATTGGGAGAACATGCAAACTCCACACAGGCAGGGACAGAATCGAACCCGGGTCCTAAGAACTGTGAGGCCAACAGTTTACCAGCCGCTCCACTGTGCCGCCCCAGTGTTTATCATAAATTCTTTCTGGGAAGCATTTTAAAGATTTTCTGACCCCATGCTGCAATGTTGAGCATGTCTTGTGTGGGGTTTCTTCCAAGGTACGGAGCCGTGGCACTTCTACTTTCTGAACGGGGCCCTCAACTTCAACCTGGTTTTTGTTCTGGCGCTCTTTTCTCTGCCGCTCACTGCTCTCATGGAGACACTGCTGCACAAGTTCAATGGTGAGGAGAGTGTGTGCGTGTGTGTGTGTGTGTGGTGTGTGTGTGTGTGTGTGTGTGTGGATGCGCGTGACAATGAGTAAATGGCTAGATGGGTGTGGGCCTTTGTTTGTTTGGGTGTAGTGAGGTTGTATGTGATAAAATGGCGGTTCTTTTGATGGCGGCTGCTCTTTTGCTTCCATGCGTCGCGTGTTTTCTGCAGTGCAGAACCTGGGCCGTCCCTACTGGCTGACTCTGTCTCCCATGTACCTGTGGATGTTGGTTTTCTTCACCCGGCCTCACAAAGAAGAACGTTTCCTCTTTCCCATCTACCCTCTCATCTGCCTCAGTGGCGCCGTGGCCCTCTCGTCTCTACAGGTGAGTTTTACACCATCTTTTCCACCGACTGGTCAGGTTGTGTTTCCTATTTTCCATTTTCTTCCTGCAGAAATGCTACCACTTCCTGTTCCAGCGCTACCGACTGGAGCACTACACGGTGTCCTCCAATTGGCTCGCACTTAGCGCAGTTGTGGTCTTTGCTGTTGTGTCACTATCTCGTTCCGTCGCCCTCTTCAGAGGTTGGTGTGTGAAGATGTGGACAGATCTTTGTGTCTCAGTGGCCTTGAGTTTTGTTCTTTCCCTGCTCTCACTCCCGCTCTACAGGCTATCATGCCCCTCTGGACCTGTATCCAGAATTTCTCCGCATCGCCAAGGACACGACTCTGCACACGGTCCCTGAAGGGAGACCAGTTAGTGTGTGCGTGGGCAAGGAGTGGTATCGCTTCCCCAGCAGCTTTCTTCTTCCTCACAAGTCAGTAGTCATGATTCCGACCTATAAGACTAGCTGCGGACATTTGTTCTTCATGTTGAATTTGTGCAGTGGGCCTGAATGGTGGACACATCTGGCTTGCAGTTCTCTGTCTCAAATCCTTTGTGGCAGTTGCATGGTCTCCTTGTGCTTTCATGGGTTTGCTGCAGGTCCTTAGGCTTCCTCTCATGTTCCAAAAAATGTGCTTCACCATCATGGAAGATTCTAAAATGGGCCTAAGGGTGAATAATTATTTGTCAAAAACGGTCACCCCGCCTCTTGACCAAAGTCTGTTGGGATAGACTCCAGCCCACCCATGACCCTAATGAGTTGAAGCACTTTAAAAAATGGATGGATACATTTACTTCGATATGGTTAAGTTGTGTAGTCGTTAAGTTTTGAAGCATAATGGATTCCTTTGGCAGCAACCAGAAGCAAGCACAGTTCATTCCCGACCTTTCTACCTTGACAGGTTGCCAAAGTACGTGAAGTAAACAGAAAGAAGGAAAGGTTCATTGCTTAAAGTAAAGAAAACACATTATTGTAAATATTGCAACACAGCATGGTGGTACATCTCAATAAATCTGAAAATAACATTGTTGAATAGTCAATTTATTTTAATAGTTTAATTCAAAATGTGTAACTCGTATTATATACATATAAACATGACTATTTTAAGAGTGCCAATTCCCAACTAATTTAAAATGATTTTGATGGTAAAGGTTTAATTTGGAGCCTTTGTATTATGCTGTTTTATTTTCATATATATTGATATTTATATGAGCATAGTTAGTTTTTTACTGGACAAAAAAAATACCTAAATGTTTTTATTATAGTTTGCTGAATTGCCATTTTATGTACGTACTGATTAAGCTTTACAACTGTCACTGTTTCCTGTTCCTGATCTCCAGTTGGCAACTGCACTTCATCCAAAGTGAGTTCAAAGGTCAACTTCCTAAACCGTATGGCTCAGGTCCTCTGGCCACGCAGGTCATACCTGCTGATATGAACGATCAAAATCTTGAGGAGCCCAGCAGATATGTAAGACATGCTTTCCCGCCTCCATGGAATCTTACTGAGCTGTCATTGACACGAGCAAGTGTGTAATGATGGCTCCACACAGGTGGACATCCGGCACTGCCACTACCTGGTAGACCTCGACACAGAAGAAGAAACGCCACGTGAACCGCGCTACGCGGCCAACAAAGAAGAATGGAACGTCATTGCCTATAAGCCTTTTCTTCAGGCTTCCAGGTAATGTATGCCTCAATCAGAGCTACTAACACCTACACATGATGTGTATGTGATCATGCTACACCGTTATTTTAAAATATGATTTTTTTCAAGTAATCATTGTTAAACTTCAAAGGAATAATACTGTAATTCTATTCATATAGGAAGTGTAGTTGTTTTAGTTTGAAGACATTGGTATTTTTCAGGCTCGCTGTTTACATGTTTTATGAAATCTTTCCAAGTCAAATTTTCCTATTCAGTAGTCGGACATTTTTGCTTAAATTAATACCCGAATTCCACATAAAGGAAATAACATTAACCTCAAAACGGACACTTTCTCCACTTTCAGGTCCTCTCCGATCTTCAGAGCATTTTACATCCCCTTCCTCTCCGACCATCACACCAGCTACACACGCTATGTCATCTTGAAGCCGAGGCGGCAAAAGCAGCCACGTACCCGCAGCCACGGCTGATCTTTGAACCCCAGCACTCTTCCCTCTTGACATAACACAGCTGCTGTGTGTGTGTGTGTGTGGTTGCGTGTTTTGAAGTCTTCATCCTAAAGGGACACTGTCAGAATTGCTCCCATTGATCATCGAAATTGTGTAATTCAAAAGAATAGTGCATTCTATTCTTAATTTTCCAAACATGTATGGCAACAACGGTAGCTGTGGAAATTATTATTTTTTTTAAAGCCTCAAAGATGGGCAAAATTTGTCAGAGCACAGATTCATCTGTGACAGTTGCCCCTAATGTGTTATCCCGCCTATTATAAACAAAACCGAATGCAATAGGGCTGTGAACCGCTTTGCTGTCTGTATCATCGCTGTGTATTTTTTGAGACTGAAAAACATGTTAAAATGCAAGAAACTGATGGTATTTTACATAAAAAAAACGAGACCCCAAAGCCAGAGACCAACACCGAAATATCCGTACCAATGAAGTGGCCGGTCAGACATATTGTAGGGTCTCAGTTGTGTGCAGCGCATTTGCATGTGTTGTTTCCATTTTTTAATTGTTAGTATCTCGTTACCAACCAGTGGATCTGGTTATAAATAAAAAAATTCTTGCTTCTTTCTTATGAGACTGTCTCAAATTACTAGTCAAAACCGTAACACACCAGTGATAACACAGGTATACACACAGACATCAATTTTGGCCGGTAAACAACTTAAAATCTTGCACAGTGTACCTTTAAGATAAGATGATACGGACCCTTTAAGGACCTTGCGTCTGTGTGTGGGCCTGCATGTGTATATGTATGTGTGTACTGTATGTGCATGTGAAAACTTGTAAGGGGTATTGACTGGAAGGAATCGTGTTTGTGTGTCTAAAGTGTGTTATCTGAATGCCTTGGAAGCAATTCATATTCGTTTTTCTCTTCATACTTGATTTCAAAGTGTGACCTGAATGAAAGAAATGTCCTCATTGAATCATGTCATTGAAAAAAAAAGTTTACTTAAGGTGGTTTGTGTGCATGTAGAGAATGAATACATTTTATTTTAATGGGTCATGAAAGAAAATGTGATCAGTCATTGTTTTTAAATTAAAAAAAAAATAACAGCACCACCATCTGATTTGTTTATTTACATAACAAACATACAAAGCAGAGTAGACATTATCATGACGCACGTTTTTACAAATATCAATGCAGTGGAGCAATCCTCAATAACATGCCGTTATTTATAGGCTACGACAACACTCACAGGCATTATGAATTAAAATGGATTGATTCGGTTGGAAAGCGCAAGAAGCCCTTATTGAATTCCTGCTTTGCAGCTGTGTCATTGCACAATTCCGCAACATAAAAACAAGCACTTGATATGCATCTTACCCAAAGTGTTAAATTAATCCAATATACATTTACAGCCGCAGCACACATCAGTGACATATCAACAGGTTGTGCAAGAACACCTGTCATATCACATTAGCAGTAAGCAAATGTTCCATGCTACAGTAATTATCTTGTATGTACAATGTCAACGTGAGGCTTTACTTCATTCTACATAGCTTTGTCTGGTTCACCGTTCTAAAAAAGAAAATCCACTTCATCAAGCACATGTCTGGTGTTCAGTGCATGCAACACTACAATGTTCAGTAAAACGCAATCACAAGGCCGATATGAAATCACAAATTTCCAAGAAATGTCAAAATTAAAAACATTAATAGGTCTTCATTGAGGATGAGTGTGAAGTCCCACAACTTGTTTCGACTCAATAACCACAATAAAGTTACCTGCAACAAATAGAGCTGTTTTTTTTTTTTTTATTGACACTGTCAGAGCGGTAATCACTTAATTGTAATGCTGTATAATTACACTGTATCATACTGAGAGATGCTGATTACTTTCCCCCACCCCTCATTTGTGTCACTTTTAGTATGTACAGGATAAGTAAACTCCGCACCCTGGGATGAGATTTGAACCCAGGAACTCTAGACTGTGGGGCGGATCTGCTTACCACTCAGTTTACTGCGTTGCACCCAAATTTGTTTATGATGAAGAGAAACATGATTTAGAATGTGTTAAAAATCTATGGGGGGGGGGTATTATAATGGACTCCAGAGAATCATGAATTTTTCATACAGGTCTTGAATGGGACCTTGGCATTGTACTGTGCAGGTGCACCCAATGAGGTATCCAATAAGTGCATACATTGCATCTAGAAAGTATTCACAGTGGTTTACTTTACACACATTTATGTTATAGCCTTATTTTTAAAAAATCCACAAAATTCAGCAGACAATTCCTTTGACTATATTCTTGGTTTGTGCTCTAATTGGATTGTCAAACATGGGACCTTATGTAGACGGGTGTCTACCTTTCCAGATCATCTCCAATCACCACATGTGGATTTGAATTACAGTGAAGAAACTGTAGTGAGTTTACACGCAGAAAATTTATTTTCCCTTCACTAGTTTTCTGGTGTGGGTGCTTTAGAGGGCCTCGTTGGCTGTGAGTGCGCTCGCGTCACAGAGAAAGATGAGGGAGGTGGTATCTTTTAAAAATGTCTGACTTGACAGCAAGCAATCACGGACAGGGGGTTTGGGCTGGTGTGGCCACTTTAGAGTGCCTCACTCTCTCAGCCTGGTAGGATTCATCCATTTTCTATTCCACTTATCCTCATTAGGGAAATTAAACAAAGTGCAAAAAGTCAACTGTTGCAAATTCATTCTAGATGTACTGTACGGCTCTATGTATTGCTTATAATAACAAAGTTTTGTAATTGGTTTGCTTCATTTACATTAGCATTTAAAACCACATGCATGCAGCTTTTTTTTACCACCCCATGTCCACCACCTGACACAATTTACTGTGCACACTCACACTCACTCACAAACACGTCAGTACTTCTCACTGTCCAGCCATTGTTGTTCATTGAAGTATTTTCTCCCTCCATCGAGATTCACACCACTTCTGTAGCTATCCAGCGTGGCCTGCTCAGGTTTGCGTCTTCCATACGTTCCCAGGATACTTTGGTAAGAGTCTCCCTTGCCATTCTTGCTGTAGGTCTGATATAAGTCAGCCTTGACCGCATGACCCCCAGGTGTCACTTTGGGCTCGTAGAGGTCCCTCTTTGCTGCCATGATGTCATCAAACAACTCGTGGTCCCCGTAGGCAACCCTGTCACTGAAATGCTCGCTCTTGGTGGTGCGGCGGTCATAAAACTGTCCAGGTCGTGCCAGCCCCCCGTCTGTGGCGTCCTTCTTCAGCGGGCGGCCTAAGCTGCTGTTGTAGAGGTCACGCGTACCACGACGGCCCAGGCTGAGGTCATTGAGGTCAAAGTTGAAGCAGCTCTCGGTGCTGGCGAGAGTCACAAAGCCACTTTCTGTGTCGCGACCCCCCATGTTGTCATAATCCCCCGTGGGGGTTTCAGGGGACGAACACAGAAAGGATGTGTTTTTAGTGTGTGGGCGTCCGGACAACAAATCGTCGTCCTTCTGGGAGCGAATCACATTGTAGACGTCAGCTGAGGTCGGGCTGGTCCGGATGCTAGGCTCTGTCTTGGGTACTTCAGACTTCTGCGCTTTTGTTCGTCTGTTGAAAGCAAAACAATGCAACCTCAACCAGACCAAATGTTTTACGTGATTTGTATTCTCCCACACTTGACTTTAGCGAGTTAAGTGATCAATTTTAGGACTTGGGACTTTACTCTGACTTGGTATTATTGAGACTCGCTTTGACTTAAACTTCATGATGAGCTAAGTCTTGCCTGTTTGTGTTTAATAGTGTATTTTCAAGTTGTTTTGTTTTTAAATAACTTATTATTCCCATTGTGCATGCAAACCTGGCAACCCGCCAGTATGCAATGTTGTGGTGTGTGGAGACCATCTCATGAAGCAAGTATCACTATTAACAGTTTTTTTTTCATTATTTAAGATAACTTATAGCTGGCCAAACATTAACGAAGTTTCTTGTTGGTTATTGGTTTTAATTGAGAAGATAAAGTCATAGATAATATGGAGACCAGTTTGGATCACTGAAAAATGGATTGTGAATGTTTCATTACAGCCAACTAAAGCAAGTAAAAAAAAAAAACAAACAAATAATTACTTTACTCGATTTAGTGGGTGCTTACCGCATGACTTGCACATATGTGACTTATTCCCAACTTTGCCTTATTGGCTATTGTTTAATTTCACATCAAAGTCGTGCAGTTTTTGGCTTGGCCGGTTCTCACTAGGATTAGGGTTACTGTTCCATTTTGTGTTTGTATTGCATTTATGGTTTATATGACTGCAACTTGATAGTGTATTGAGAGGTAGATTAAGTCAGGTGTGCCTCCATTGAAGAAATAAAATGCACTATAATGGGGCGTTTTTTGATCTAAACAGGGTGTGGGGGGGTGACATTTGTCTTGATTATCGTCTGTTTGTACCCCACTTGAGAGTTCGCGTGCGGTCCAATCATTCTCTATTTCTTTCGGTCAACAAAATTGATTTTCATTGTCAGGAATGATGAGGTCATTTGGGTTAGTATTAAACAAACACATCAATTCAGCATATCCTCTTGTTTTTCCAATCCCTCCTCGCCGAATGAACATAATCTGCTCTATGATTGATAAGCATACAGTATGGATGTTTGAGTTAAGGTTGAAGACGTCGCGTGCTCTGCTTGCACGTTCTCCACTCGAGATGGCTTCGGTCATTGATTGACGGGTCAAAACTATTGGGTACTCACCGTGAGATGAGCATTTTGAAGCAGCAGACACCTGTCACCGTCAACAGTAGCAGAATGACCGGAATTGTGGGAATGATGATGTAAATCACATTCAGGGCTGAGAAAAAGCAGTACATCACACCTCATTAGCATTTAGATGTACAATTTATGGGTTTATATAAATCAGGCTTTTTTTATTAATTGGTGTTTTAACCTGTGCTCCTCATTGCGTTGTGGTCACTTGGATTCCAGGGCACAGATGAGGGAAATATGTCTGTGATAAAACACATAGATACACTTGACAGTGTTTGAACTGAATAGTGTACAAAATCCTAATATTTACATTTGTGTATGCGTCCATTCAATGTTTTGGGAGCACAAGGTACACACTATTCCAAATGAAAATATTACAATGTGCTATTCATTTTCAAAAACTGGAGAAACGAGGTGTTTACATTTTTATTTAGTTTTCTGATAAGTGTATCGGATCTACGTCGCATGGAGTCAAATAATTTCTGGTTATTCACACCAAGGATGATCGGACTATAAAATAAAATACATTTACATTTCTTCAAGGCAAAGCAAAGGTTTTACCTCCATGAGTGGAGTTAGGAGGCGAGGTTTCAACTGACTCGCCTGGAGAGAGCAAAAAAAAAAATAAAAAATTAAGTGAGCTCAAGCATGGAAATATTTCAAATAAGTGCGTGAGGTGTACCTGATGTGTATTTGCAGATGAAATTATGCTTGGTTTCACAGTTGTCGTCATTCCACTGGAACATGTAAAGACCTCCCGGCCCAGGCGGAGCGGACGGCTGGTGATACATCACCACGCACACCTCGTAGCCGCATGAAGGCTCATCCCAGTGCCAGTTCCTGCACACGCATACACAAACACACACAGCTGCTGTCATTTACCTAAAACCGCCTCAACGAAATATACGTTCCCATTTATTGGGCTCACTCAGATAAAACCAATATGACCCGCCAATAAATCTTTCTCTCACGGGGGTTATAATGTTCACTTTTACTGTAATTGTTTAGGAGAGAGCTATTGATCTTATTCAATGGGCGTTTTGGGGGCTGTCATTTGGAAGTAGTGCAGCACCATCACCGGATATATACTGAGAAGTATATTTAAAACGAAATATTGCAATTCAATTAGACGCAGTGCGTGAACGCTGGTTGGAAAAAAAATAATGAAAAGACATCTGAGCAACTTTATTGGACAGAATGGACACGATGATCCTCTTGCAGTTGATGTCACCTCTGGTTTTCTGTCTTATAGGTCTTGCAGACAAAGAGTTAGTCTTTAGTCTTGACCACAGTAGACATCCTTTGAAACTGAGCTTCGCAATGGAGTGTGAATTTTGACACAAAAACAGCTAAATATTTCACAACACTAAAACAATGTATTCAATGTATTCTATGATTATCCTTCTATCTACTACTCAGGGTAGGAAGTCATCAGTTCAGTACAGGCAAACCACGTGACTCAGATCTATTGTGAATTTTAGTATATCCTATGGGCTGCCAAAAAAATATAATGTGGAATATAAATGGCCTACTGGCTGTAGTTCGACCTTCCAATGAAGGTAACTTGGATAACTTACATGGGACATCAATATATCCATGGGAAAATATTGTCCATATTTGAGGTAATATTTCTGGATGTACCCTGCCATTTGGTAGAAGTTAACTGCGATAGGCTCCAGCTCACTCGTGACCCCAATAAGGACAAGCACAATCGAAAATTATTTGGTCAATGGCTACCCTAAACCTAACCCACCTAAATGTAGATTTTGTGCCGTCCAACCAGCGGTACTGCGAGGAGCAGTCGCCGCCGCCGCCGCTGCCGTCCTCATCTCTCTGGTTACGCCGCAGCCCGATCCAGAAGTCTCCATCGGTGGGCCTCAGATCCGCGATGAGTTGCTCCACGATCTTCTGCTCGGATGCCGACTCAACGCTCAGCAGCTGCCCACCATCCCGACGGCAAGCCAGGTCGGCCTCCGCAAAATTCAACCTCCGCCGCAGCTCGGAGAAGTAGGCCAGCTTGTAACACGGCTTGCACACTTGCTGACCTGTACGTACAGGTACACACTTGATATCTAAGTGTATGAATGACGCTTTGTGTGCCTTCATGCAATATTATAATAGTGCACCTGCACACTCAAATGCAGTTATTCTCAACCCCTGTACTGGAAGAGATGTGTGTATTCACGACAAATAATTTTTTCTCATCTATCTTCCCGTGACAAATAGCGACAGGCACAACTATTAAATGCCCTCCCTCTCGATGGCAGAAGGTATAAATTACTTGTGCGTCAACCTGTTGCCAGAATGTTAATGGTACCCCTGATGACGAATAGATTTACAATACTATAATGGATCAGCTGGTAAAGCGTTGGCCTCACAGTTATGAGGTCCTGGGTTCGATCTCGGACCCGCCTGTGTGGAGTTTGCATTTTCTTCCTAAATTGCCCTTTGGTGTGATTGTGAGTGTGGCTGTTTGTCTCTATTTGCCCTGTGATTGGCTGGGAACTAGTTCAGGGTCTACCCTGGCTCCTCCACTTTGACAGCTGGGATAGGCTCCAGCACTCTCTGCAACCCTCGTGAGGATAAGTGGCAAAGAAAATGGATGGATGGATAAAACGCAATGTAAATTTGCCAATGACATACTATTCTGACCATCTTGGAACGGTTAATATTTTTCTTTCATACTACATTACTGGTTCCCGCAACCCATTTTCACTCAAGTTGGACTTGACAATCCAAAGGATTCTGTGTGTGTGCGTGTGTGTCTGTGGTGCCACCACTGATGGGAAATAAACTCAGCATAACCATCCATCCATCCATTTTCTTTCCCCTTATCCTCACGTGGGTCGTGGGGAGTGCTGGAGCCTATCCCAGCTGTCAATGGGCAAGAGGCGGGGTACACCCTGAACTGGTCACCAGCCAATCGCAGGGCACTTTGAGACAAACAATCACACTCACACTCACAGCTAGGGACAATTTACAGTGCCCAAATATTGTTGCATGTTTTTGCGATGTAGGAGGAAACTGGAGTGCCGGAGAAAACCCATGCTGGCACGGGGAGAACATGAAAACTCCACACAGGCAGGACCGGTATTGAACCCGGGTTCCTCAGAACTGTGAGGCCAACGCTTTACTAACTGAGGCACCGTGCCGCCTCAACATAACCAAGGAACTCTAAATGTAACATTGACAAAGAAAATGTCCTGCTAAGCATTCCATCCATCCATCCATTTACAAAACCCCTTATCCTGTTCAACGTCATGGTTTGCCGGAGTCTATCCGAGATGACTTCAGGTGAAAGGCTGTCTACACCCTGAACCGCCCGCCAGTCCGTTGCAAGGCACATCTGTACTCACATTCACACTCATCGGGAACTGAGCCCACGCTGCCCACACCAAAGTCAGGCGAATGTGCCAGTGACCTGAGCATTACACTTAAATATAAAAATATCAAGTACTGTCAATCTACAATTTTATGCGATCATATATACAATTAGGGGGAACGGTGGAACAGCTGTAGAGCATTAGTCTCACAGTTCTGAGGACCGGGGTTCAAATCCCGGCTCTGCCTGTGTGGCATTTCCATGTTCTCCCCGTGCCTCCGTGGGTTTTCTCCGGGCTCTCCGGTTTCCTCCCTCATCCCAAAAACGTGCATTAATTGGAGACTCTAAATTGCCCCTTGTTGTAAATGTGGATGGGACTGTTGTATGCCCTGCGATTGGCTGGCAACCAATTTAGGGTGTACCCCTTTCCTCCTGCCCGTTGACAGCCGGGATAGGCTCCAGCACTCCCCGCGACCCTTGTGAGGATAAGCGGCAAGGAAAATGGATGAATGGATACAATTAGAACACACTACACGTCACTATTAGTTACCTATCGAACAGGCGTTGAATAATGAGTATTTTTACTTTCAGTTGTATTTAGTTTTATCTTATGGTTTTCTAACAATTTAGAATATTGTTTCTGTTTTTTTCTGCAAGCATCACATGTAGCATCAAACACAGAACTCACCCAGTGACACAGAATGGATTTTGTCCATAGTTAACATGTTGCATATTGTGGATGTAGTTTTTGTAGCTTTTTTAGCTATTCAGAAAGGGCAAAACATTAGAAAAAACACTATTATGTAATGCAAATGCAGGGTTAATAACATACAGTATTACACTTGTCTAGTAAGTATATATTACATCCACACATTCCAGGCTGCTTACCTCTAGCTTCAAATGCTTCCGCTTTATGTTAGGAGCCCAATATCCAGCGTGGAGGCAGTCAGGAAAACCCCCCAAAAAATAAATTCACAAGTGAGATTGTGTAGAAGCTTCTAGAAATTGGATGTGAGGGTTACCTGTGATGAGGCTGGTGCCTCCTGATGGGTTCAAACATAAAATCAAGAGGTAGCAGAGGATGGCGAGCCCGTCCATGGCTTTTGGCATCTGACTTTGATGTTCGGCACCTAGTATGTCATATCACTGTCACGCAATCAGCGCATCATCTGCCAAAACTTGAAAGAGCGATCGGATGCTCTGAGTCGCCAAAAAGGAACTTCAAATGAAGAAATCAAGAGTCGGATCCTCTTGTGTGTGTGTGTGTGTGTGTGTGTGTGTGTGTGTGTGATTGTTCGTGGTGGAAGGAGGAGCAAGGAGGAGAGGATGAGAAGGGGCTGCGTGTGTTAGGGAGGGGGCTGTAATCTGTTAAGAGCAGTCTTAATGATCGTCAGTAGAGGCGGCATTGATCGCAGAGACATCTAATCACGCAAGTGCTTCTTATTGTAAACGCTGACACGAGGCAGATTTCACTCCTGGCTTTATGACTGGCGCTTTAGGGGATTATCATTACAATGGTGTTACATGAGAATGATCTGCTATGATTTAATCAGCGCTGTTTTTATGGAATGTCTTCCCTCACTCTGCGGTGTTCATGCGCATTGTCTTTTCGTGTAAATTAGGATCATTTGTATATATTTCATCTGTATTGGCGTGATTTACATTTAGGACAGTCTTTTGAGTTATGATTTAGTCTTCACACAGCACAATTGATTTAAAGTTAAACAAAATGTGATTGGAGTGTAGACCACACACACATTCACAGTGATTGAATATATGGATAGTAACTTTGAGGCCACTGCGAACTACAATCACAATAGCAAGTAAAATTCAGTCAAACTTTATCCAACTCTTGTTTAGGATGCCACAATAGTGTCAGTATTTCTTTTTATTAGATGTAGGTCAGATGCTCACTTCTATCCCATAGTTTCATATTGATACAAGGTGTACAAGCACTTTTCAAATGATTCCTTTTGAGTTGATTTTGCACCCCAATTTCACAAATGTCAATGCATCACTGGGATGAGTCAGATTTTCAAGTTTTGGAACATTCCTTTGAAATTTGCCAATCTGATAACCACACGGATCAGCAGCTCTTGATGCACTTTTGCTCTTTTTTTTCCAGCACAAATGGAGGAAAGGGGAATGTATGCACTTCCTGATGGGAGTAATTTCTAAAATGGCCCACGAGCTTGATTTAAGAGCAGCAGAGAGACAGATCAGCCCGGAGTTTGAGGAAGCGTGATGCTCAATCAGGAATCTGCTGCGTGGGCTGGCGAGGAATGGGGACTAGGGGTGGAATTGCTCCATCTGCTAACCCCGTTCTGTTTGATTGATTCCAGTTTGGGGTATGGAGAGAAGGGTGGTGGTGTGGGTTTGGGGTTGGGGTCATGTTGAGGTTAGCAGGTGGACAATAAAGCAGAAGACAAGTGGATTGCCCATCAGAACACTTCTTG
Organism: Syngnathoides biaculeatus; assembly: GCF_019802595.1. Classification (NCBI taxonomy): domain Eukaryota; kingdom Metazoa; phylum Chordata; class Actinopteri; order Syngnathiformes; family Syngnathidae; genus Syngnathoides; species Syngnathoides biaculeatus. The sequence continues at coordinate 16,856,106 of NC_084657.1, forward strand.
TTTACATCTGAGAGCGGGAGGAGCTATCGTTCAATTTAGACACCCGTTTGTCCCTGGCAATCCCGCTGACCTCGTCTTGCCTCCGTCATTAGTTAAACAGAATTCAGATGAATGCTCCCGTAGGAATGCTCCAGTACAGCAATGGTTACACACACACACTCGGGGACACAGAGGATGGGTGGTGCCATATGTCAAAGAAACTCAGCGGGAAAATTCACCAAGATGGACATTTAACCAATAGGGAGGATTGCTAAGTGTACTTTTTTCCTCTGAGGCAAACCATGACAAGATAATGGTCGGCTGATCAAGTCAAAATAGCCATAAACCTGCCTCTGCATCTTTTGTAATGCAATGCAGGCTTTGTAAGCACACACACACACGCACGACAAAGAATGACAAGTAGTGCCAATTTGCACCACAGAGACACAGAACTGTACCAAAAGTACTTTCCTCTGAATTAGATTTGAATAATGTGAGCTGGCTCATCACCAGACGCGGTGTCCGCAATGCGTAGGCCTGCGCAGACAAGCTGGAGGCAAGCCTCGCCTCGGTGACCCGAACGGAGAGTCGGAACGCTCCATCAGCAAACGGGAAAAAGCCTTTTAATGGAACCTTTTAGTAACTCCACGCCACTTTCGTGTTTGCAGTTTGACAAACGACCAGTAGTTAAGGAAACTGTTGAATATGATGACCACTCTGTGACGTAGGCCGTCTCAAATGCTTATTACCACAGGTGGCAAGAGTACTTAAGTAGAAGTACAGACACATGGGTGTAAAAAAAAAAAAAAAAAAAAAAACTGGTAAAAGTAGAGAGAACTATTTAACTACTACACATCAGTAAGTAGAGAAATTTAGACCAACATGTATTATAAATGTTTTAATGGTTGCCTCAGTCGACCAGGCCAGGGTGTACCCTACCTCTCGCGCATAGACTGTTCCAGATCACCTGTGACCTAAATATGGACATGGATTATAGAAAATTGATGTTTTGTCTGTGTGAAGTTTGCATGTTCTCCCTGCCTGCGTGGGTTTCTTCTGGGCACTCCAGTTTCCTCCCACATCCCCAAAACATGCAACATTAATTGGACACTCTAAATTACCCCTAGGTGTGATTGTGAGTGCGGTTGTTAGTCTCTATGTGCCGTGCGAATGGCTGGGGACCAGTTCAGGGTGTCCCCCACCTCCTGCCTGTTGACAGGTGGGAAAGGCTCCAGCACACCCCGCAACCTTTTTGAGGATAAGCGGCAAAGAAAATGGATGGATGGATATATGTATGATGTGTGTGTGTGCGTGTGTGAAAAATAGATGCTTTTTTTCTTTTTTTTTTTTTAACCATAAGAATTAAATATGAGAATTAACTCTGACAAGACACAGCTGGGCAGCATTAACAAACTCAATAAGCAATGATCTGATTGGCTCTTTGGATGGAAAACAGCAGGGAAGGAGCTGATTGGCTAACGACATTAGGTGAAACCAATTAGGTGAACAGCCACGTTTCAATTTAAAAAATCCAAACCTGCTGTAACATGACCAAACGCGAAAAAGACACTTGCAGACTTCCTCTTTATATTTTTATACTTATACTTTACTTATACTTTTATATTTTCCTCTTTATAGAGCTCGTGCACCTACGTCACCGATGTCATGTGACGGGCCATATTGACAGTCTAGCAAAGCATTGCTCAATGCTAAGTCTGTTGGAGACGGCACAAAAATATGTCTTATAGGACGACGCACAGAGTTTTGTCCGATACCATTAAACATTTAGAAAGTGATAATAAACGAAGGTAGGTGGAAAAATTAGAGACACTTGGCATAGAGGCCGATAAGAAAGTGAACTGTTAATTCGTTTCCACTTGTCCTGGACAAGTGGATCTACACATGTATCCGGTGAGTAAGTTGTCGAGATTTACACGAGAGTTTGAAAGCGTAGAAAAGTCTGGACGCATACAAATACTTCGTTGCTGGATCTGTTCTCAATTAAGAATAAATTCCACATCGTGATGGAGCCACTCAGATTTTTTTCAATACAAATACCAATATTTAAATAAATGACCCCGGGTTTTACACAAACTCTCATTCATTAACTATGATGTGGCTGCTTTGTCACGGTCTCCTTCATCCTTCGCCCAAGCCTGTTTGGCAGTAGGTTGCACAAATTCCGGATGAAACAAATACCAACAAATCCAGAGTACAATACAAATAATAAACATTAAACATCACATCAACAATCTAAACGCGACTCCTACAGTTCACATTAGAAACATACTGCTTAAACACTTGAGGGTGGTTAATGAATGATTTCGTGATGCTTTTAATATCATATTGAAACAATGTCTTTTGCTTCATACATGGTAAAATAATAGCATTGTTGAAGCGACTCTTGATAGCGTAAGCCTTTAGCTCTTCAAGAACTCCAGTGATGCATAATCATTCTGGGTATCGTTCCCAAGGATGGTTTTGAGGAAAGGTACAACCCGAAAGACGTTGATGTGGAAATCTCGGGAATTCTGCTGTGATTCGTAGAGACCGCCACCCTTGCACAAATTTTGGGTTCCCCAGCTGACAATTCCAATCTGGAAGAAAAAAAAAGAACAAATTTGTCAATTTAAACAATGTCAAAACTTAACCAGCAGTGTTTTTACACATAAGGGAGCATCTTTTATTTACTGAGAGCTGGGGGGGAGAGACACACTTCCTCTGTACTTTGGTAGAAGTACTTTTCAGCCAGTGAAATGTACTTTAGTATAAAACAATTAAATAAATGTTATTGTCAATTCCATACAATACACGTTTAAATAACTTGGAAGTCTAACCCAAGCATTTTATACCTGGAAATTCGGGCAACAGTTTGCAAATTGTAACCTTTCTGGGTCCACTTTATATTTGTATTTGGAAAGATGGGAAAGAGACAGGAAGGCTCACCTGCACTGTGCGATGCTCATAATTTTTGAACACAGCTCCTCCAGAGTCACCTGCGCCAATTGAGATTCCTTAGTTGAAAATAGACACCCCGAGTGCTCGAAAACTATGAGAAAGCCATACGATACACCTACCTGTACATGCAATGTGATCTCTGAATGGCGTCAGACCACCAGTGCACAGGAAGTTTTGGGTCACGGGAACCTCCGGTTTGGTTGTTGTGATGCCTGCTGCCTTCAACGCATGTTTGATACATTCATCCCTCTGCGTCACATAACGGGAAGGTCAAAAAGAACTTTGGGGAGGGGAAACGTGGCAAGATTTGTTTTACAACTCACGCTATCGCCAAGTTTAGCGTGGACCTGTTTTTCATCCACCCATTTTCCCACGCGTGTCAGGAAAGCAAGTTTCTCATTGTTTAACAGGACCTGCTCTACAGTTACAGACCAGAAAAAAATACAATAAGGTTAGCGCATTTGAAGGATATTATAATGTAATCAATAGAAAAGATATCTTTTAGAATCAAATCTGACACCATGCTAACCACTCACTTTTTTTTCATGGCACAATATGGCAATTTTCACATATCCCATTACATCATATTTCACCTTTATGGAGTGTATTGTGTACTAACTTCACCTTTATTACAACGGTTTTGATTCAAAAGCTAGCAAAATAAGAGAAGATAAAATAATCCAGTTTGAACATTTGATTCCACCAGAAATGACCATTTTTATACATCAGATTGGTATATTTCTCCTGATGTTTTTGTTTTGTACTCATGAAGAATACATAACATTGCCTTCATCCATCCAAAAAGTTAAAAACAACTAAACTGTGTATTGATTCTTTTGCATGCGACTAGTCAGAAATCACATCCCAATAATGGTACTTGGACCACACTTTGAAATGAGTGCTCATGATATTCACAAAAATAATGAGCAGTATCCCAATACATTTTCTATAAAGAGTAGTTTTGATCACTTAATCATGGTCCTAAATTATTAACTTGTATTATACCTTGCATCATGAACTTCATTACTTGTTAATTCTTTTAATTATTGCAGAATGCTCTTTTCAAAGGTAAAGTTACTGACGGGCGAACAAACAACACAGCAGAAATGCATGTTTTAAATTGTTTTAAACAGCTAGAGGTCCAGAACTAACCTTTAATATACTTACTTCAATTACCTCAATTCAATTACCTTGTTGTGCGCAGGTGGATTCACCAACCAGTTTTAGAGCATCGCTGGTCTCCTTGGTGCAGGGTATGCAAATGGGTCTAAAAAAGGAGAGAAGAAAATGGGGCGAGCACAGAATCGCAAATGTTAGTTGATGTTTTTTTTTAAATCATGATTTAATCAAGTCGTACCTGACCAGAGTGGAGATTTTCACAAATTCAGTAAGTTGGATGAGAGCCACGTCATAGTCGTAAAACTCTTTCACACCTTCATCCACTTTAGCCTTGATGTTGAACTTTGGGTGTAAAAAGAAATTCTTAACTCGCTTTACTGTCAGAGAGAGAGAGAGCAAGAGAGAAAAGGAGGGCAAGTGCGTAATCAGGTACAATGAACGGCCTTTAAAAGAGAGGGCGGGGGGGAATAACCCATTATGAAGCTCCCGCAAGTTCCACAACACAAATTTCCTTAAATATGAAAATATCTGATTTTGAAAGGTTTGGCGGAGGTGAACTGCGATATCTTTTTGAATCCAATACGAATGATGGAGGATGAATGGGCGTCATCTTACTTCTCCCTTGTCCGTCGTCGATGTCGACCGTGACGTGTTCGGGCCGATTTTCAAACGTGAAGCAGTGAGCGGCAGTCAGGACAAACATGGGGGTCACCAGAGAGCCCATACATTTCATGGTTCCATCACGGTTCTGAAAGATACAGATTAGGATTTAGTCCACAAATGCACCATAGATTGCAAAGGGGGGGGGGGGGGCGGTTTCTATAAACTGAAATAGCCATCATAGTAAAATGTTTTTTTTTTTTTTTTTTTTACCTGGACAACAATCTGGGCCGCCCATGGATAATTTTCCCGTTTTTCGGTGGTCAGATAATCCTTGTGGAGACCACATAAACCTTTGACTTCATCCTCATCTGAACGTGAAGGGAAAAAACATATCAGTGTGTGTTAAATAGAAGAAATGTTTTCATAGCAGCTTGCTCACTCTGTTGTGCTAATGCTAACATTGCTGGAAAAATAGTCCAGTTTAAATGCAACACGGTATTGTGATTAACTTTTAATAACGCCATTCTTGAAAGAACGCATTACTCCAAATCAAAATGTGCAAAATCTGATCGCAGAACCCTGGAATCCATTGGCTTTACAATGTTTTTAATTTGCAAGGTAGAGCCTTTTTTTGCTGCAAGGAACTGCAGTACATTAGACTGTATTCGCTTTTGGGTTTAAAATCTAAATTATATTTACCCCCTCACTAAGGAAAATGACATGATTTCCCACAGAAAACTGGCATAAAGGCTAATAAAAATGAAACTTTTCAAACTTGGATATCATTATTAATTGCAATTATATGGTATGGAAATTTTGACAATGTGTGCCATGTACTGTTATCCAACCGTTTTTCCCCTCCCAAAACGTCTACTGCAGTGTGACACATTTTTATTGTTGCAGATATCCGTGACTTTTTTTTGTTGTTGTTTATTTTTAATCCAATTTATCTGTCAAAAACCACAGGCTTGTTCGCTTGAGGTCATTCGCTTAGCCACTGAGCCCACAACTACAGTGGCCTTTCAGGACATTTGGCAAACCTCACTCACGCGAACATTTTTTTTTTGTTATGAGATAATGAGTTTTCAATATAGTTGTTATACTAATTTGCTAAATGCAAAGAAAAACATTGCTTAATATTTGCATTAGGTGTCGACATTCACATGCTAGTTTTGCCCCATAGATTTGTGTTATTGAGTTTGGGAAAGTATGTATTTTAATGCTGTTTAAATGGCAGTGAAATCAGATCTATAGTGTAAAATATTAAAGTGGTACTTGAGGAAACAAGAGAAGGATGTTTTGCCATCGTGTTATAATCTTCTGTACATCTCCTCGGAATCAAATTAAATGTTGAAGATGAGCACTTGGCCCAGAGCTGTGGAAGCAAATTACAAAAATAATAAAGGCGAAACTCACCGATCATTTCATCAAATGTCTTTTGCAATTTTTTTATTTCGTTCATCCTGAAGTAATGGTTGCCACCCGTCCCCACGACGAGAGGCTTCAAGTCGTTGTCGAAGATCACCGCCCCGATGGCGAAAATGTAAATGTCTGAAAGCAAGTCGCAAAATAAACCGGAGCAAGGTCATTTGAACTGGACTCAATTCCGTTGACGCCGACGTAAACTCACCCAAGTAGTCTGCTCTCGCTGGCTCCTTCCGCCTATAATTTGGGTCCATGTATACCATGTCCTTCATTTTTTCCACTGTAGACTCAGCTGAACCACCCACATTGTAAGCACCTGCAATCAAAAGTAAATAAATTAAAAAAAATCCATGAATCAAAAAACTAAAGCATAATCCCTTTGGTGCCCAGATTTTGACAAATATTACAGTATCTTCCACAGAGGCCCCGGAGCTCAGTGGTTAGAGCACTGGTTTGGTAAACCAGGGGTTGTGGGTTCGTATCCCACTGGGGCCTCCACTCCTTGAGAAGGGTTGCGTCAGGAAGGGCATCCGGCGTAAAAATTGTGCCAAACATATATGTGCGTTCATCTGAGATGACACGCTGTGGCGACCCCGAAAGGGACAAGCCGAAAGAAGAAGATTACAGTATCTTCCACCCTGAAATTTTACCCAAAAGATATGCCCAATTTTTTGTAAGTATTGTATAGGTTATATTATGAGTACTTGTTTTCGAGAGGCCCCGTAACTCAGTGGTTAGAGCACTGGTTTGGTAAACCAGGGGTTGTGGGTTTGTATCCCACTGGGGCCTCCACTCCCTGAGAAGGGTTGCGTCAGGAAGGGCATCCGGTGCGAAAATTGTCCCAAACATATATGTGCGTTCATCTGAGATGACACGCTGTGCTGACCCCGAAAGGGACAAGCTGAAAGAAACATCACATATTATGAGTACTTGTGGGTTAAGTTTTGGACAAACAGTGGTGACGATGAACTCCAGCCACAATACACATCCATTAATGCTCTATTTTACTACAATTGCAGAGCAGGTACGGGTTTGAACTGAAATATTTTTTACCCCAAAAAAGTAAGTTATCCAAAAATGTCAGTGGAAACTGATTTAAGAAATGATAACAAAGGACAAAAATGTCTAAATGGGAGTGATTTTAGGTGAAATAGAGAAATGCTAAGTTTTCCCCCCATGAAATGTACACATTGAAAATCATTTCAGGGATGATTGAAGTTACCATCTGTAAAAAGAATGATGACGTGACGGTGCTCCTTAAAGCCCTCCTCCCCTACTTGCTGTTTTAGAAGCGCCATGCGCTCCAAGAAGGTTGTGAAGGCCAGGTTCAGATCAGTTCCGGCTGTGTTTCTGTCTTTGAGTGGTGGACAACGAAAACAGTAAGTACAATCTCAAAACCGAGAGCAAGAAATGGTTGACCATAACCGCAATTCCAGAAATAAATCTTATCTGTTGGGTACTCACCTTCTATTTTAAAGTTCTCCAAATCCTTTTTCAAGATGTTCAGTTGGACCTTGCCTTGCAAAAAATCCAGAATGTTGACAATTTCATATACAGCCGAAGAGAAAAATATAACCTCATAGTTTGGAGAGATAGGAAAAGATGAAATCTGTGTGGTGGGGAAAAAAAAGGCTCCAATTAAATTTTGTAATGAGAAGAGAAACACATGCAAATTGCCTGAAAATGTTCCTCATCCTCACTAATTTCTTATGTGTGTTATGTTGTAAATTAACCATTTATCAGCAAAAATAATATTCTGCCGGCTGCACTGAAAACATGAGACTCGGGCCAAGTGGCATCAATCAGTATTATGATGCAAAGAGTAATTCATAATGAAATGCACTTGTAATGAGACGCTTGCCCAACAGCCAAATGGGATGAGATTCTGTTTGTGCACGTTTTGTGGACAGTGAGCCAAAATGTGCTCCTGAAAGTGTGCCAGAGACTTAACTACTTCACGCCCAACATACTGTACAATAGTACTGTAGACGGCTTTACAGTAGCTATCCAACTGCTGTGCGAGACGACTTTTACTATCCAATACCTGCAAATACACAACTCTACGGCAGGTTCTTGTAACATTTAACAACTACACTGCATATTTGTAGCACATATCTGTAAATTGTAAACTGTAAAGGCAAAATCAAATTGTAGTTACCGTATCTGTAACTTGGTTTTGACCAGTCAAAACTGAAATACAGATGTCTGTATTCTTAGAGAATTATTCGAAACAAAAACATTTGTACAAATGTACAAATTAACTTGGTATAAAATCCCAAGCCTCGTCTGTTGGTCCTGGTGGTGTAGTATTTTCAATTCAAATGATCATATTAGTCACTAATTCTCCTCATTCAAGTTCCCCATCCCCCCTCTTCAAGCCGTCACCGTATTGTGGCGGAGGGGATTTGTGTGTCCCGATGATCTTAGGAGCTAAGTTGTCTAGGGCTTCATGCCCCAGGTAGGGTCACCCATGGCAAAAAAGTCCTAGGTGAGGGACAAGGCAGAGTACGACTCCAAAACCGCTATGACGAGTACAAAAATTAGATCTCGGTTTCCCTTCCCCGGACGCGGGTCACCGGGACCCCCCTCTGGAACCAGGCTTCGAGGTGGGGCTCGAAGGAAAGCGCCTGGTGGCCAGGCCTGCATCCACGGGGCTCGGCTGGGCACGGCCCGAAAGGGTAACATGGGTTCCCTTTCCCATGGGCTCACCACCTGTTAGAGGTGCCACAGGGGTCGGGTGCGATGTGTGCTGGGCGGTAGCCAAAGGGGGGACCTTGGCGATCCGATCCCTGGCTACAGAAACTAGCTCTAGGGATGCAGCGTCTGCAGTGATGCGGACTTTCTATCGGTCCATTGTGGTAAAGAGGGAGCTAAGTCCAAAGGCGACGCTCTCAATTTACCAGTCGATCTACGTTCCTACCCTCACCTATGGGCACGAACTGCGGATCCTAACCGAAAAAACAAGATCCTGGATACAAGCGGCTGAAATGAGTTTCCTCCGCAGGGTGTCCGGGCTCTCCCTTAGAGATAGGATGAGAAGCTCGGTCATCCGGGAGGCGCTCAGAGTTGACCTGCTGCTCCTTCGCATTGAGAGGAGCTAGATGAGGTGGCTGGGGCATTTGGATGCCTCCCTATTGAGCTGTTCTGGGCATGTCCCACAGGAAAGAGATCCCGGGGACGACCCAGGACACATTGAAGGGACTATGTCTTTTGGCTGGCCTGGGAATGCCTCGGGATCCCTCCGGAAGAGGTGGAAGAAGTGGCTGGGGAAAGGGAAGTCTGGATATCCCTGCTGAAGCTACTTCCCCTGTGACCTGACCCGGAGAAGCGATTGAAAATGGATGGATGCATGGAAGTTCCCCATCTCAAATTCAACATTTGAAACAAGGCCAAAACAATGTGATATTAATGCGGCTGATGATCTGCCCAAGCTAATACAACATCAAACGTGTGTTTTGGATTTTTCCAAATGTCGACTATTTGATTGAATATGCCACGTACTAAATCACAACAGTATTTTTGTGAGTCAGCATATTTGTGGCTGGCGGCCATCAATAGAAGCTCCCTATTTAAACAACAATCAGCAAAACAGTCACAATCTAGCTTGCATCTCTTAAGGCAGCATCCCATTTGCTGACTCCTCACGTTCTGCATATTCAAACAGAGGCCAGATGTAAGGATCAATGCTTATTAAAATCTGATTTGTCAATTATTGTAATCGAGAAAAAAAAGGGTTCTTTTTCTGACCTTGGTGATAAGCTTAATTACAGCATCTCTGGCGTCATTGAAGTGCTCTTCTTCAATACTCTCAGAAATATCCACACCAATGTAGATATTGAGCGTTCCCGATTTTGAAATCCGGATTTTTCTGCCCTCCTGTGTGTCGTCTGAACGGTTAAAAAGTGCGATGCGTTAAGAAGTAGATACAGTTTAATATCAACGTTTCAGCACAAATTAGATTTTTAACAACGCACCGAGCATCATCATCAGAGTTGCAATACCACACCTTTCCATTTTGTTGCGATAAATGCATCATTAGGCATGATTACACTCACCTGTGGGTTCCAGAGTGGTGAGACTGGTTTTGATTGCGCTGCCAAACGCTTCCGAAACTTCCAGTGGCGTATCATATGTGTATTTGTCTGACGAGGCAAAGACACTAAATTGTAGTGATTACAAATTACAGCTAAACATTATCCTCCGCTTGATTCCTCCTGTATCAACTTAAAGCCCATGATCTCTTTCTGATGTTACTGCTGAGCCTGAGTTACTCAGAATGTACAGTATTGTGTGAATGGGGGCTAGTAAATATATTGCTACATCACTTAAATGCCATGATTTTAAATCTGGTAGATATACTTAAGAGGAAAAAAAAACTCTGTCTCCCCTGAATTTCCTTAAAGATTTTATTTGATGCCTAAAATTAGTTAGATATGCGTGTCTGTTGCTTACAGTAGCAAGCTGGTTCCGTGCCAGTCCACTGGCCATTCTCCAGGCACACTCGCTCGCGGGAGCCAACCAGAAACATATCGCCGCTGCAGCTGTATTTCACTTTGTCGTCTAGTCCGAACGAATTGCCGGTTCTTATGGCACCAGCCGGGATCCCCGGGTCAGGACAATCGCTTCCTGCTGTGGTGAGGTCAAATGGGGCGAGTCAAAAAAAGATTTTCAAAATCAGAACAGTAAATCTGGCACGGTGGAACTGCTGAAGTTGAACACAATCTGTTTTTGTGACTTAATGCACTTGTCAATAAATCTTTCGTCAAGCACTAGAGAGAGTGCATGTACAACTAGTAGTGCCACACTGAGAATCATTAGATCAGGGGTCACCAACGCAGTGCCCGCGGGCAAATGGTAGCCCGCAAGGACCATTTTATGAGGGGCCCGCGAGGTATGTTCCTGTAATGTAATTTACTACAATAAATTAAAACAAAAATATTTTATGTACATGTAATGAACTGAGTCTGAAATTTGCCGCAAACAAGTCACATAGCCCTTCATACGATCGGTGCTCACGAAGTAGCCCTCAGCCTCAAAAAGGTTGCTGAGACCTGCATTAGATAAATTCAGGTTACTGATGGTGCTGCGGTGTGGGATCGATTCCCGCTCAGCAATGGTGTTGATATCTGCCCTGCAACTGACTGGTGACCACTTCAGGGTGTGGTCCGCCCTTCACCTAGCTGGGTTAGGCTCCAGCTCTCCCGTGACACTTGTTAGGATAAGCAGCTTGGATAATGGTTGATGGATGGATGGATGGATAGCAAATGGTGAAAAACTGCAAGAATTTGATACCCCCCCCCCCCCCCGCCCCTCTAAAAAAAAGTTCATGATCGCTTCTCTGCCTAGATCAGTCCTTTCACCATAGTTCCTTGGCACCAACATGGGTCTTTTGGCGTCATCTTGTGGCATTTTCAGAGCATTTCAGAGTGCAGTTCAGGGTGTACCCCGCCTCCTGTCCGTAGACAGCCCGGACAGGCTCCGGCACTCCCCGCGACCCGGCAAAGAAAATGGATGGATGGAAATTGATACTCATTTTTTTGGAAGTTGAAACAAACAGCATGATCTTTGCCCCTCTTCCTTGCTCATTATCATGGTAGTCATGATCTATTCCTCTTTTATTTACCTGTTATTAACGTTAGCATGTGCTTGGGAAGCAAATAAGTCATGTTGCTAGTATTGTATTGAGCAGCCAGAATTGAAATCTCGCCTGTTCACTTACTAGTGCTGCTGTTTTTGTAGCACTTGCCATCATTGGTACCTTTTTGTGGTTCCTACACATACAAAACTACCGATGTCACACCTGGGGTATGTTTTCCCAACACATTTTAGTTGAACTGTACCACTTTAGAGGTTCCACTTTGGCAAAAAGAGTAAAACGATAGCTTAAGAGAGGACTCACAGTCACGGCCGCAGATGGGAGTGGAGCCACTCCACTTGCCGTTTGGTAAGCAGACCCGCCTGGCTGAACCTCGCAGTGTGTAGCCCGAGTAGCACTCATAATCGGTCTCGTTGTCTACAAAGTATTTCTCTTGAGGAGGCGTGACAGTGCCGTGCATCAGCACGAAGGGGTTCGGGCACTCAACCTCTGAAAAAAAAAAAAAAAAAAAAAGACGAGCATGCAATTGGATTGATCACGGAGAAAGGCGACGGGCGAAAAGCATCATCTTTGGCGCCACATACTCCTGCATGATTGAGGCTGAGAGCTTTCGGGTTCTCCCTTCCAACTGCCATCGTGCTGGCAAACACGGATTTTGGCGGGATACGGATAGAAATCCTCGGGGCAGTGGTAGACCAGCATGCTGCTTACCTTTAGCCCCTTGGTCAGTGTGTAATTACCTCCCTCGATTTCGATATCGTCCTCGGTACAATCGCACCGCACCTCCCCACCTAAAATTGAAAACAAAGTTAATGGGCCACACAGGAAACGTAGAGTTATCGTACACTTGATTGCAGATTGACATGTTACAATACTTACTCCCTACTAACATGTATGTTATTTTCAGCCAATCAATATTTTGTCTCTGTAAAACACACCGAACTTACCCATTAGGACACAAAAAAGTGCTGCACACGCAACCCAATGAACTGGTAGCTGCATCTTGGAAACTTCAAGAACCGAGGAGGCAAAAAAATGGCAGGTTTTGCAGGAGATGGGCTTTTATCAACAGACACAAGAGGGATTGGATGAGCCAATATTGAGAAGTTACCTATTAACTACAGGACAAATAAAAGGAGATCAATATTAGTCTCACATATGACTGAAAACTTTTCAACATTGCAAAATATTTATTTCATTGAAATCGATTGTACGATAAAAGTGAAAGTAATGTCTTCTTTTTTTTTTTATTAGGATAGCCATCTCTGCCTCATATTTATGTTTGGCATATACTGAAATTTAATTTTCAAATAAATCAAATGTGGGTAGTTGGTTTTGGTCTTGCTGTATGAATGAAATCTCTATTACTGTATTAATTAGATTACAATAATTAGTTTCACTTTTGCTCGCTTTCATTTTGTAATCCCATCATGTGAACATTTCCCCAAACAAGGCAAAGTACACTTGCTTCATCATTTCCCAAAAACGGAGCCGTAGCTGAGCGTGGATTTGTTTACACGCCGATCCTGCTTTTGATTGCGCCCCCGTGGGTTCAACTGACCCTCCAAGAATTCCCTGACCTCCTGCTGTGTGTGGGAATGTGAAAAACAGAAAAGAACGTGAGCTTTGAAAAAAAAAATGCAAAGACCATTAGAAAAAAAAAAAACATACAGCCACTGAGGCATTGATTATCAATCACGGTGTGAATGGCCCTACATATTTGAGGTGAATTATCATCTGAAAAAAAATAGTTGGCGTTTTTGACATTCACTCAGATGACAAACTTGTATTGGTATCGTCCAATTAAGCGCCTTAATAATAATAATTACGTCTCCATTGTTCAAGCATGGTTTGTGCCAGTGTTTCATGGACGTTAGGGCTGCAAACAAAGGTTTTTCAAAGTGTCAGTGTTCCTTTACTCTATCATCCTGACTGTTCCTTTCCTCTTTCATTTTTCCTGATGTCATAACTGCTAATAAACTGCCTCCGAGGCGGAAAATATTCCGTTAGTAAGACTGCGATTGCTTCAGCTACCGCGACAGCGACGGAACTCCGTCGTAAACAGTGAACGCACCGCCTGTAGGTGTCACATTTGAGGAAGTTGTAAAAAATAACTTGGTGGATTCGGTAACTTCGTCACAAATCGGATGCACCACTTGTTAATTTTTTTTTTTTTTTCAAGCGTAATGGAATGTTAAAAAAAAGAGCAACAAATCCTATGAGAACGTAAGGCGAGGCAGCGAAAACGGAAGCGGAAGTTACGACAGAGCGGAAGTTATTAAAACAAGAGCGCGCCAGTTTTGTCGTGCGGAGGCAAGTCGTCCGGTAGCAGCTGTGACAGACACGTTAATGTGCGTCAGTTGAAAGTTAATGTGGCCGAATTGGGAAGCGCTGCTGGTTTGGGAGGTCCGTGGCTGCTTAATGCTAGGCAATATTTTAGCTCGAGAGATACGATGGATAAACGTAATAACGGGTACTTCTGTTTTTGTTGTAAGCATGGCGGTGCCGTTTGTAAAGGATTGGGACCTTGTTCAGACACTTGGTGAAGGAGCTTACGGGGAGTAAGTTTCCTTCTTTGTTTTACTTCTTTAATCTGTCTCAGAAACGCCTACCCCACTATTAATCAATATGCCATAAAAATATGTGCGCAATTACCAAAGGTAGTCTTGCTAAGGATTTGAAATATAGTTCTGTTTAATGATGTTTTTTCTTCATTGTTTATTTTATGGAGAGAGAAAACAATGGTAACATACGCATCCCCTGACCAAATAATATTGCTTGTTTCACTGTTAATAGCTCTCCTAAGATCACATCTAACTTTCATGGTTCTGTCATGTGCAAGAAAACAATTTTACCTGCAGAATACCCACATAAACTCAGGTAAGAAAACGGCATTCAGTGGGCCATTAGACGAGATTGGTACCTGCAACCTGCGAGTGCTGCTGAGTGAACAAATGGTAATTTATTATGAACCTTTGCAAGTTAGGTAAAAATTAATAGGTGTGGTTTGGCTACAGAACGTTTGTTCATTACCCCAGCAGGAAAACGTGATCAGTCATCCAATGAAGTGTCCGGTCTATTTTAAATGCTGCAGAGCAATTTTACACCAAGTACCACTCAAAAAATAATTCCAAGCCCCCCAATTACCACCGCAATGACCAACAAAATACAGTAGTGTACGAGTAGTAAGCCCAAATGTTAAAAAATAATAATAGAGTTTGAACATTTACATTGCACTTAAACAAAACCCCAAAAACTGAAAACTATACATCATTCAGTACTTGAGAATTGTACCTATTACAAGTTTAAAGTCAAACAGTTCCTAAAGATGAACTTCAAAGAGATTGCACATACATTTAAAAAGAACGGAACTATCAAAAGGCAGTGCCACTACAGGGAGGCCACACTGAGAATTACTGCTGGAGAGTATTTTTTTTTTTCTTTTATTGACCTTCCTCTCTATCCATGTGGTCAGAGTGAGGCTGCTGGTCAACAGACTGACGGAGGAGGCAGTCGCAGTCAAAGTGATCGACACCTCGCACGCTAAAGAGTGTGCGGAAAACGTCAAGAAGGAAATCTGCGTGCACAAGGCAGGATGTGCCGTCCCTTTCATCAAGCATTTCAATGAACTAAATTGATAATTTAATAATTTTATTTCAGCTACTAAACCACTGCAACATTGTGCGCTTCTTTGGCCAACGTAAGGAAGGGACTACAGTCTTCCTCTTTTTAGAATACTGTATAGGCGGCGAGCTGTTTGACCGGATTGGTGAGACATTTAATTCTGATTAACAAATTACAACACTAATTACACTGCAGAGTTAATTTTAGCAATGTTTTTTCACATTTACTGGTGTGTTTTTACAGCCAGGTCGTAATTGCCAAAGTGAATTTGTTGTCCATTGCCTTATTTGGATAAATAAAGTTTAACTAAATTAACGTCATCAATGCAACTTTTCTCTGTAGAGCCAGATGTCGGAATGC